>NW_027476779.1:2500-5000 GCF_051020955.1 Megalopta genalis
AAACTAACAAACTAACAGACTAACAAACTAACAAACTAACAAACTAACAAACTAACAAACTAACAAGCTAACAAGCTAACAAGCTAACAAACTAACAAACTAACAATCTAACATGCTAACAAGCTAACAAATTAACAAACTAATAAACTAACAAACTAACAAGCTAACATGATAACAAGCTAACAAGCTAACAATCTAACAAGTTTACAAGCTAACAAGCTAACAAGCTAACAAGCTAGCAAGCTAACAAACTAACAAACTAACAAACTAACAAACTAACAAACTAACAAACTAACAAACTAACAAACTAACAAACTAACAAACTAACAAACTAACAAACTAACAAACTAACAAACTAACAAACTAACAAACTAACAAACTAACAAACTAACAAACTAACAAACTAACAAACTAACAAACTAACAAACTAACAAACTAACAAACTAACAAACTAACAAACTAACAAACTAACAAACTAACAAACTAACAAACTAACAAACTAACAAACTAACAAACTAACAAACTAACAAACTAACAAACTAACAAACTAACAAACTAACAAACTAACAAACTAACAAACTAACAAACTAACAAACTAACAAACTAACAAACTAACAAACTAACAAACTAACAAACTAACAAACTAACAAACTAACAAACTAACAAACTAACAAACTAACAAACTAACAAACTAACAAACTAACAAACTAACAAACTAACAAACTAACAAACTAACAAACTAACAAACTAACAAACTAACAAACTAACAAACTAACAAACTAACAAACTAACAAACTAACAAACTAACAAACTAACAAACTAACAAACTAACAAACTAACAAACTAACAAACTAACAAACTAACAAACTAACAAACTAACAAACTAACAAACTAACAAACTAACAAACTAACAAACTAACAAACTAACAAACTAACAAACTAACAAACTAACAAACTAACAAACTAACAAACTAACAAACTAACAAACTAACAAACTAACAAACTAACAAACTAACAAACTAACAAACTAACAAACTAACAAACTAACAAACTAACAAACTAACAAACTAACAAACTAACAAACTAACAAACTAACAAACTAACAAACTAACAAACTAACAAACTAACAAACTAACAAACTAACAAACTAACAAACTAACAAACTAACAAACTAACAAACTAACAAACTAACAAACTAACAAACTAACAAACTAACAAACTAACAAACTAACAAACTAACAAACTAACAAACTAACAAACTAACAAACTAACAAACTAACAAACTAACAAACTAACAAACTAACAAACTAACAAACTAACAAACTAACAAACTAACAAACTAACAAACTAACAAACTAACAAACTAACAAACTAACAAACTAACAAACTAACAAACTAACAAACTAACAAACTAACAAACTAACAAACTAACAAACTAACAAACTAACAAACTAACAAACTAACAAGCTAACAAACTAACAAGCTAACAAACTAACAAACTAACAAACTAACAAAGTAACAAACTAACAAAGTAACAAACTAACAAACTAACAGACTAACAAACTAACAAACTAACAAACTAACAAACTAACAAGCTAACAAGCTAACAAGCTAACAAACTAACAAACTAACAATCTAACATGCTAACAAGCTAACAAATTAACAAACTAATAAACTAACAAACTAACAAGCTAACATGATAACAAGCTAACAAGCTAACAATCTAACAAGTTTACAAGCTAACAATCTAACATGCTAACAAGCTAACAAATTAACAAACTAATAAACTAACAAACTAACAAGCTAACATGATAACAAGCTAACAAGCTAACAATCTAACAAGTTTACAAGCTAACAAGCTAACAAGCTAGCAAGCTAACAAACTAACAAACTAACAAACTAACAAACTAACAAACTAACAAACTAACAAACTAACAAACTAACAAACTAACAAACTAACAAACTAACAAACTAACAAACTAACAAACTAACAAACTAACAAACTAACAAACTAACAAACTAACAAACTAACAAACTAACAAACTAACAAACTAACAAACTAACAAACTAACAAACTAACAAACTAACAAACTAACAAACTAACAAACTAACAAACTAACAAACTAACAAACTAACAAACTAACAAACTAACAAACTAACAAACTAACAAACTAACAAACTAACAAACTAACAAACTAACAAACTAACAAACTAACAAACTAACAAACTAACAAACTAACAAACTAACAAACTAACAAACTAACAAACTAACAAACTAACAAACTAACAAACTAACAAACTAACAAACTAACAAACTAACAAACTAACAAACTAACAAACTAACAAACTAACAAACTAACAAACTAACAAACTAACAAACTAACAAACTAACAAACTAACAAACTAACAAACTAACAAACTAACAAACTAACAAACTAACAAACTAACAAACTAACAAAGTAACAAACTAACAAACTAACAGACTAACAAACTAACAAAC
>NW_027476780.1:0-141313 GCF_051020955.1 Megalopta genalis
TGCAGTTGAAGCTGAATCATGTACATCACAAGTATTTGCGGCTAAACCATTTGTTTCGCATGGATTCGAAGGTAACCCTTCTACTTCGCATTGATTTGAAGCTACATCATGTGTTTCGCATGGATTTGAATCTAACTCGTTTGTTTCGCATGCTGTTGAAACGAAATAATGTATATCACAAGTATTTGAAGCTACACCATTTGCTTCGCATGGATTCGAAGATCAGCCTTCTACTTCGCATTGATTAGATGCTAAATCATGTGCATCGCATGGGTTTGAAGCTAACTCGTTTGTTTCGCCTGCATTTGAAGCCATATCACTTATATTTTCAAATATGTGAAGCTAAATCATTCGTTTCGCATGGATTTGAAGCTAAGCCGTCAACTTCGCGTTGACTTGATGATAAATCATGTGTTCCGCATGGATTTGAAGCTAACTCGTCTGTTTCGCATGCAGTTGAAGATGAATCATGTACATCACAAGTATTTGCGGCTAAACCATTTGTTTCGCATGGATTCGAAGGTAACCCTTCTACTTCGCATTGATTTGAAGCTACATCATGTGTTTCGCATGGATTTGAATCTAACTCGTTTGTTTCCAATGCTGTTGAAGCTAAATCATGTATATCACAAGTATTTGAAGCTAAACCATTTGTTTCGCATGGATTCCAAGATAACCCTTCTAATTCGCATTGATTTGTAGCTAAATCATGTGTTCGCATGGATTTGATGCTAACTCGTTTGCTTCGCATGCTGTTGAAGCTAAATCATGTATATCACAAGTATTTGAAGCTAAACCATTTGCTTCGCATGGATTCGAAGATCAGCCTTCTACTTCGCATTGATTAGATGCTAAATCATGTGTTTCGCATGGGTTTGAAGCTAACTCGTTTGTTTCGCCTGCGTTTGAAGCCATATCACTTATATTATCAAGTATGTGAAGCTAAATCATTCGTTTTGCATGGATTTGAAGCTAAGCCATCAACTTCGCGTTGACTTGATGCTAATTCATGTGTTTCGCATGGATTTGAAGCTAACTCGTTTGTTTTCGCAGGCAGTTGAATCTGAATCATGTATATCAAAAGTATTTGAAGCTAAACTATTCGTTTCGCATGGATTCGAAGATAAGCCTTCCACTTCGCATTGATTTGATGCTAATTCATGTGTTTCGCATGGATTTGAAGCTAACTCGTTTATTTCGCAGGCAGTTGAATCTGAATCATGTATATCAAAAGTATTTGAAGCTAAACTAATCGTTTCGCATGGATTCGAAGATAAGCCTTCCACTTCGCATTGATTTGAAGCTAAATCATGTGTTCCGCATGGATTTGAAGCTGACTCGTTTGTTTCGCATGCAGTTGAAGCTGAATCATGTATATCACAAGTATTTGCGGCTAAACCATTTGTTTCGCATGGATTCGAAGATAAGCCTTCCACTTCGCATTCATTTGAAGCTAAATCATGTGTTCCGCATGGATTTGAAGCTAACTCGTCTGTTTCGCATGCAGTTGAAGCTGAATCATGTACATCACAAGTATTTGCGGCTAAACCATTTGTTTCGCATGGATTCGAAGGTAACCCTTCTACTTCGCATTGATTTGAAGCTACATCATGTGTTTCGCATGGATTTGAATCTAACTCGTTTGTTTCGCATGCTGTTGAAACGAAATAATGTATATCACAAGTATTTGAAGCTACACCATTTGCTTCGCATGGATTCGAAGATCAGCCTTCTACTTCGCATTGATTAGATGCTAAATCATGTGCATCGCATGGGTTTGAAGCTAACTCGTTGTTTCGCCTGCATTTGAAGCCATATCACTTATATTTTCAAATATGTGAAGCTAAATCATTCGTTTCGCATGGATTTGAAGCTAAGCCGTCAACTTCGCGTTGACTTGATGATAAATCATGTTTTTCGCTTGGACTTGAAGCTAACTCGTTTGTTTCACCTGCATTTGAAGCTATATCATTTATATTCTCAAGTATGTGAAGCTAAATCATTCGTTTCGCATGGATTTGAAGCTAAGCCGTCAACTTCGCGTTGACTTGATGATAAATCATGTTTTTCGCTTGGACTTGAAGTTAACTCGTTTGATTCCAATGCTGTTGAAGCTAAATCATGTATATCACAAGTATTTGAAGCTAAACCATTTGTTTCGCATGGATTCCAAGATAACCCTTCTAATTCGCATTGATTTGTAGCTAAATCATGTGTTCGCATGGATTTGATGCTAACTCGTTTGCTTCGCATGCTGTTGAAGCTAAATCAAGTGTACCACAAGTATTTGAAGCTAAACAATTTGCTTCGCATTTATTCGAAGCTAAGCCTTCTACTTCGCATTGATTTGAGGCTAAATCATGTGTTTCGCTTGGATTTGAAGCTAACTCGTTTGCTTCGCATGCTGTTGAAGCTAAATCAAGTGTACCACAAGTATTTGAAGCTAAACAATTTGCTTCGCATTTATTCGAAGCTAAGCCTTCTACTTCGCATTGATTTGAGGCTAAATCATGTGTTTCGCTTGGATTTGAAGCTAACTCGTTTTTTCGCTAGCAGTTGCAGCTAAATCAAGTGTATCACAAGTATTTGAAGCTAAACAATTTGCTTCGCATTTATTCGAAGCTAAGCCTTCTACTTCGCATTGATTTGAGGCTAAATCATGTGTTTCGCTTGGATTTGAAGCTAACTCGTTTTTTCGCTAGCAGTTGAAGATAAATCATGTATATCACAAGTATTTGAAGCTAAACCATTTGATTACCATGGATTTGAAGCTAAGCTTTCTACTTAGCATTGATTTGAAGATAAATCATGTGTTTCGCTTGGATTTGAAGATAACTTGTTTGCTTCGCATGCTGTTGAAGCTAAATCATGTATATCACAAGTATTTGAAGCTAAACCATTTGCTTCGCATGGATCCGAAGGTCAGCCTTCTACATCGCATTGATTTGCTGCTAAGTCATTTGTTTCGCATGGATTTGAAGATAACTCGTTTGTTTCGCATGCAGTTGAAGCTAAATCATGTATATCACAAGTATTTGAAGCTAAACCATTTGTTTCGCATGGATTCGAAGATAAGCCTTCTACTTCGCATTGATTTGAAGCTACATCATGTGTTTCGCATGGATTTGAATCTAACTCGTTTGTTTCGCATGCTGTTGAAACGAAATATTGTATATCACAAGTATTTGAAGCTAAACATTTGCTTCGCATGGATTCGAAGATCAGCCTTCTACTTCGCATTGATTAGATGCTAAATCATGTGTTTCGCATGGATTTGAAGTTAACTCGTTTGTCTCGCATGCTGTTGAAGCTAAATCATGTATATCACAAGTATATGAAGCTAATCCATTTGTTTCGCATGGATTCGAAGGTAAGCCTCCTAGCTCGCATTGATTTGAAGCTAAATCATGTGTTTCGCATGGATTTGAATCTAACTCGTTTGTTTCGCATGCTGTTGAAACTAAATCATGTATATCACAAGTATTTGAAGCTAAACCATTTGCTTCGCATGGATTCGAAGATCAGCCTTCTACTTCGCATTGATTACATGCTAAATCATGTGTTTCGCATGGGTTTGAAGCTAACTCGTTTGTTTCGCCTGCATTTAAAGCCATATCACTTATATTATCAAGTATGTGAAGCTAAATCATTCGTTTTGCATGGATTTGAAGCTAAGCCATCAACTTCGCGTTGACTTGATGCTAATTCATGTGTTTCGCATGGATTTGAAGCTAACTCGTTTATTTCGCAGGCAGTTGAATCTGAATCATGTATATCAAAAGTATTTGAAGCTAAACTATTCGTTTCGCATGGATTCGAAGATAAGCCTTCCACTTCGCATTGATTTGAAGCTAAATCATGTGTTCCGCATGGATTTGAAGCTGACTCGTTTGTTTCGCATGCAGTTGAAGCTGAATCATGTATATCACAAGTATTTGCGGCTAAACCATTTGTTTCGCATGGATTCGAATATAAGCCTTCCACTTCGCATTCATTTGAAGCTAAATCATGTGTTCCGCATGGATTTGAAGCTAACTCGTCTGTTTCGCATGCAGTTGAAGCTGAATCATGTACATCACAAGTATTTGCGGCTAAACCATTTGTTTCGCATGGATTCGAAGGTAACCCTTCTACTTCGCATTGATTTGAAGCTACATCATGTGTTTCGCATGGATTTGAATCTAACTCGTTTGTTTCGCATGCTGTTGAAACGAAATAATGTATATCACAAGTATTTGAAGCTAAACCATTTGCTTCGCATGGATTCGAAGATCAGCCTTCTACTTCGCATTGATTAGATGCTAAATCATGTGCATCGCATGGGTTTGAAGCTAACTCGTTTGTTTCGCCTGCATTTGAAGCCATATCACTTATATTTTCAAATATGTGAAGCTAAATCATTCGTTTCGCATGGATTTGAAGCTAAGCCGTCAACTTCGCGTTGACTTGATGCTAATTCATGTGTTTCGCATGGATTTGAAGCTAACTCGTTTGTTTCCTAGGCAGTTGAAGCTGAATCATGTATATCAAAAGTATTTGAAGCTAAACTATTCGTTTCGCATGGATTCGAAGATAAGCCTTCCACTTCGCATTGATTTGAAGCAAAATCATGTGTTCCGCATGGATTTGAAGCTAACTCGTTTGTTTCGCATGCAGTTGAAGCTGAATCATGTATATCACAAGTATTTGAAGCTAAACCATTTGCTTCGCATGGATTCGAAGGTCAGCCTTCTACTTCGCATTGATTAGATGCTAAATCATGTGTTTCGCATGGGTTTGAAGCTAACTCGTTTGTTTCGCCTGCGTTTGAAGCCATATCACTTATATTATCAAGTATGTGAAGCTAAATCATTCGTTTTGCATGGATTTGAAGCTAAGCCATCAACTTCGCGTTGACTTGATGCTAATTCATGTGTTTCGCATGGATTTGAAGCTAACTCGTTTGTTTCGCAGGCAGTTGAATCTGAATCATGTATATCAAAAGTATTTGAAGCTAAACTATTCGTTTCGCATGGATTCGAAGATAAGCCTTCCACTTCGCATTGATTTGATGCTAATTCATGTGTTTCTCATGGATTTGAAGCTAACTCGTTTATTTCGCAGGCAGTTGAATCTGAATCATGTATATCAAAAGTATTTGAAGCTAAACTAATCGTTTCGCATGGATTCGAAGATAAGCCTTCCACTTCGCATTGATTTGAAGCTAAATCATGTGTTCCGCATGGATTTGAAGCTGACTCGTTTGTTTCGCATGCAGTTGAAGCTGAATCATGTATATCACAAGTATTTGCGGCTAAACCATTTGTTTCGCATGGATTCGAAGATAAGCCTTCCACTTCGCATTCATTTGAAGCTAAATCATGTGTTCCGCATGGATTTGAAGCTAACTCGTTTGTTTCGCATGCAGTTGAAGCTGAATCATGTATATCACAAGTATTTGAAGCTAAACCATTTGCTTCGCATGGATTCGAAGGTCAGCCTTCTACTTCGCATTGATTAGATGCTAAATCATGTGTTTCGCATGGGTTTGAAGCTAACTCGTTTGTTTCGCCTGCGTTTGAAGCCATATCACTTATATTATCAAGTATGTGAAGCTAAATCATTCGTTTTGCATGGATTTGAAGCTAAGCCATCAACTTCGCGTTGACTTGATGCTAATTCATGTGTTTCGCATGGATTTGAAGCTAACTCGTTTGTTTCGCAGGCAGTTGAATCTGAATCATGTATATCAAAAGTATTTGAAGCTAAACTATTCGTTTCGCATGGATTCGAAGATAAGCCTCCTACTTCGCATTGATTTGAAGCTAAATCATGTGTTCGCATGGATTTGAAGCTACCTCGTTTGTTTCGCATGCTGTTAAAGCTAAATCATGTATATCACAAGTATTTGAAGCTAAACCATTTGCTTCGCATGGATTCGAAGGTCAGCCTTCTACTTCGCATTGATTAGATGCTAAATCATGTGTTTCGCATGGGTTTGAAGCTAACTCGTTTGTTTCGCCTGCATTTGAAGCCATATCACTTATATTTTCTAGTATGTGAAGCTAAATCATTCGTTTTGCATGGATTTGAAGCTAAGCCATCAACTTCGCGTTGACGTGATGATAATTCATGTGTTTCGCATGGATTTGAAGCTAACTCGTTTGTTTAGCATGCAGTTGAAGCTGAATCATGTATATCAAAAGTATTTGAAGCTAAACTATTCGTTTCGCATGGATTCGAAGATAAGCCTTCTACTTCGCATTGATTTTAATCTAAATCATGTGTTTCGCATGGATCTGAAGATAACTCGTTTGTTTCGCATGCTGTTGAAGCTAAATCATGTATATCACAAGTATTTGAAGCTATATCATATGTTTCGCATGGATTCGAAAATAACCCTTCTAATTCGCATTGATTTGAAGCTAAATCATGTGTTTCGCATGGATTTGAAGCTAACTCGTTTGTTTCGCATGCTGTTGAAGCTAAGTCATGTATATCATAAGTATTTCAAGCTAAACCATTTGTTTCGCATGGATTCGAAGGTAACCCTTCTACTTCGCATTGATTTGAAGCTAAATCATGTGTTCCGCATGGATTCGAAGCTAACTCGATTGTTTCGCATGCAGTGGAAGCTGAATCATGTATATCACAAGTATTTGCGTCTAAACCATTTGTTTCGCATGGATTCGAAGGTAACACTTCTACTTCGCATTGATTTGAAGCTAAATCATTCGTTTCGCATGGATTCGAAGATAACCCTTCTAATTCGCATTGATTTGAAGCTAAATCATGTGTTTCGCATGGATTTGAAGCTAACTCGTTTGTTTCGCATGCTGTTGAAGCTAAGTCATGTATATCACAAGTATTTCAAGCTAAACCATTTGTTTCGCATGGATTCGAAGGTAACCCTTCTACTTCGCATTGATTTGAAGCTAAATCATGTGTTCCGCATTGATTTGAAGCTAACTCGTTTGTTTCGCATGCAGTTGAAGCTGAATCATGTATATCACAAGTATTTGCGGCTAAACCATTTGTTTCGCATGGATTCGAAGGTAACACTTCTACTTCGCATTGATTTGAAGCTAAATCATGCGTTTCGCATGGATTTGAAGCTAACTCGTTTGTTTCGCATTCTGTTGAAGCTAAATCATGCATATCACAAGTATTTGAAGCTAAACCATTTGTTTCGCATGGATTCGAAGATAAGCCTCCTACTTCGCATTGATTTGAAGCTAAATCATGTGTTCGCATGGATTTGAAGCTACCTCGTTTGTTTCGCATGCTGCTAAAGCTAAATCATGTATATCACAAGTATTTGCAGCTAAACCATTTGCTTCGCATGGATTCGAAGGTAACCCTTCTACTTCGCATTGATTTTAATCTAAATCATGTGTTTCGCATGGATTTGAAGCTAACTCGTTTGTTTCGCATGCTGTTGAAGCTAAATCATGTATATCACAAGTATTTGAAGCTAAACCATTTGTTTCGCATGGATTCGAAGATAAGCCTCCTACTTCGCATTGATTTGAAGCTAAATCATGTGTTCGCATGGATTTGAAGCTAACTCGTTTGCTTTGCATGCAGTTGAAGCAAAATCACGCATATCACAAGTATTTGAAGCTAAACCATTTGATTCGCATGGATTCGAAGATCAGCCTTCTACATCGCATTGATTTGAAGCTAAATCATGAGTTTCACATGGATTTGAAGCTAAATCATGTGTTTTGAATGGACTTGAAGCTAACTCGTTTGCGTCGCTTGCATTTGAAGCTATATCACTTATATTCGCAAGTATTTGAAGCTAAACCATTCGTTTCGCATGGTTTCGAAGATCAGCCTTCTACTTCGCATTCATTTGAAGCTAAATCATGTGTTTTGAATGGATTTGAAGCTAACTCGTTCGTTTCGCATGCATTTGAAGCTAAATCATGTATATCACATATAATTGAAGCTAAACCATTTGTTTCGCATGGATTCGAAAATAAGCCTTCTACTTCGCATTCATTTGACGCTAAATCATGTCTATCGCTAGGATTTGAAGCTAACTCAATTGTTTCGCCTGCATTTGAAGCTATATCAGTGATATTCGCAAGTATTTTAAGGTAAATTATTCGTTTCGCTGGATTTGAAACTAAGCCTTCTACTTCGCATTGATTTGATTCTAAATCATGTGATTCGCTTGGATTTGAAGCTAACTCGTTGGTTTTGTATGAAGTTGAATCTAATTCATGTATATCACAAGTATTTGAAGCTGAACCATCTGTTTCGCATGCAGTTGAAGCTAAATCATAAATATCACAAGTATTTGAAGCTACAACGTTTGATTCGCACGGATTTGAAGCTAAGCATTCTACTTCGCATTTATTTGAAGCTTAATCATGAATATCACAAGTATTTGAAGCTACAACTTTTGATTCGCTCGGATTTGAAGCTAAGGCTTCTACTTCGCATTGATTTGAGGCTAAATCAAGTGTTTCGCTTGCATTTGAAGCTAACTCGTTCGTTTCGCTTGCATTTGAATCTAAATCATGCACATCACAAGTATTTGAAGCTGAACCACTTGTTTCGCATGGATTTGAAGATAAGCCTTCTACTTCGCATTGATTTGAAGCTACATCATGTGTTTCGCTTGGATTTGAGACTAACTAGTTTGTTCCGCAATGCAGTTGAAGCTAAATCATGTATATCACAATTATTTGAAGCTAAACCATTTGATTCGCATGGATTTCAAAATAAGCCTTCTACTTCGCATTGATTTGAAGCTAAATCATGCATTGCGCATGGAGTTGAAGCTAACTCGTTTGTTTCGCAGGCTGTTGAATCTAAATCATGTATATCGCAAGAATCTGAAGCTAAACCATTTGATTCGCATGTATTTGAAGCTAAGCCTTCTACTTCGCATTGATTTGAAACTAAATCATGTGTTTCGCTTGGATTTGAAACTAACTAGTTTGTTTCGCAATGCAGTTGAAGCTAAATCATATATATCACAGTTATTTGAAGCTAAACCAGTTAATTCGAATGGATTTGAAGCTAAGCCTTAACTTCGTGTTGACTTGATGCAAACTCATGTTTTTCGCTTGGATTTGAAGCTAACTCGTTTGTTTCGCATGCAGTTGAAACTAAATCATGTATAAAACAAGTATTTGAAGCTAAACCATTTGTTTCGCATGCATTTGAAGATAAGCCTTCTCCTTCGCATTGATTTGAAGCTAAATCATATGTTTCGCTTGGATTTCGAGCTAACTCGTTTGTTTCGCATGCTGCTGAAGCTAAATCATGTATATCACAAGTATTTGAAGCTAAACCATTTGTTTCGCAAGGATTCGAAGATCAGCCTTCTACTTCGCATTGATTTGAAGCAGAATCATGTGATTCCTTTAGATTTGAAGGTATTTGGTTTGTTTCGCATGGTGTTGAATCTATATCATATATATCACAAGTATTCTTAGCTAAAGCATTTGTTTCGCATGGATTTGAAGATAAGCCTTCTACTTCGCATTGATTTGAAGCTAAATCATGTGTTTCGCTTGGATTTCAAGCTAACTCGTTTTCTTCGCCTGCATTTGATGTTAAATCATGTATATCACAGGTATTTGAAGCTACACCATTTGTTTCGCATGGTATTCGAAGGTAAGCCTTCTACTTCGCATTGATTTGAAGCTAAATCACGTATTGCGCATGGAGTTGAAGCTAACTCGTTTGTTTCGCATGCTGTTGAATCTAACTCATGTATATCGCAAGAATCTGAAGCTAAACCATTTGATTCGCATGGATTTGAAGCTAAGCCTTCTACTTCGCATTGATTTGAAGCTAAACCATTTGTTTCGCATGGATTTGAAGCTAAGCCTTCAACTTCGAGTTGACTTGATGCTAAATCATGTTTTTCGCTTGGATTTGAAGCTAACTCTTTTTTTCGCATGCAGTTGAATCTAAACGATGAATAAAGCAAGTATTTGAAGCTAAACCATTTGTTTCGTAAGGATTCGAAGATCAGCCTTCTACTTCGCATTGATAAGAGGCTAAATCATATGTTTCGCATGGATTTGAAGCTAACTCGTTCATTTCGCTTGCATTTGAAGCTAAATCATGCACATCACAAGTATTTGAAGCTGAACCACTTATATCGCATGGATTTGAAGCTAAGCCTTCTACTTCGCATGGATTTGAACCTAAGCCTTCTACATCGCATTGATTTGAGCTAAATCATGTGTTTCGCTTGGATTTTAAGCTAACTCGTTTGTTTCACATGCAATTGAAGTTAAATCATGTATATCGCAAGTATTTGAAGCTGAACGAATTGTATCGCATGGTTTTGAAGATAAGCCTTCTACTTCGCATTGAGTTAAGCTAAATCATGTGTTACGCTTGGATTTTAAGCTAACTCGTTTGTACCACATGCAGTTGAAGTTAAATCTTGCACATCACAAGTATTTGAAGCTAAACCATTTGATTCGCATGGATTTGATGCTGTGCCATCTACTTCGCTTTTATTTGAAACTGAATCATGTATTTCTCTTGAATTTGAAGCTAACACGTTCGTTTCACATGCAGTTGAAGCTAAATCATGTATATCACAAGTATTTGAAGCTGAACCATTTGTTTCGCACGAATATCAGGCTAAGCCATGTGTTTGGAATGAATTTGAAGCTAAATCATGTGTTTCGCATAGATTTGAAGCTAACTCGTTTGTTACGCATGCAGTTGAAGCTGAATCATGTATATCCCAAGTTTTTGAAGCTCAACCATTTGATTCGCATGGATTTGAAGATAAGCCTTCTACTTCGCATTGATTTTAATCTAAATCATCTGTTTCGCACGGATTTAAAGCTATCTCGTTTGTTTCGCATGCAGTTGAAGCTAAATCATGTACATCACAATTATTTGACGCTAAACCATTTGATTCGCATGGATTTCAAAATAAGCCTTCTACTTCGCATTGATTTGAAGCTGAATCATGTGTTTCGCTTGGATTTCAAGCTAACTCGTTTGATTCGCACGCAATTGAAGCTAAATCATGTGTTTCGCATGGATTTGACGCAAACGCGTGTGTTTCGCATGGAGTTGAAGCTAAATCATGCATATCACAAGTATTTGGAGCTAAACTATTCGTATCGCATGGATTCGAAACTAAGTCTTCTACTTCGCTTGTATTTGAAGCTAACTCGTTTGTTTCGCATGGATTCGACGATCAGCCATCCGCTTCGCATTGATTTGAAACTAAGTCATGTGTTTCGCTTGGATTTGAATTCAACTCGTTTGTTTCGCAAGCTGTTGAAGCGAAATCATGTATATCACTAGTATTTGCAGCTAAACCATTTGTTTCGTAAGGATTCGAAGTTCAGCCTTATACTTCGCATTGATTTGAAGCTAAATCATGTGTTTCGCATGGATTTGAAGCTAATCGTTTGTTTCGCATGCATTTGAAGCTAAATTATGCACATCACAAGTATTTGAAGCTGTACCACTTGTTTCGCATGGATTTGATTCTAAGCCTTCTACTTCGCATTGATTTCAAGTTAAATTATGTGTTACGCTTGGATTTGAAGCTCACTCGTTTGTTTCGCCTGCATTTGAAGCTTAATCATGTATATCACAAGTTATTGAAGGTAAACCATTTGTTTTGAAGCTAAATCATGTGTTTCGCTTGGATTTGATGCTATGCCATCTACTTCTCTTTTATTTGAAACTGAATCATGTGTTTCTCTTGAATTTGAAGCTAACATGTTCGTTTCGCATGCTGTTGAAGCTAAATCATGTATATCACAAGTATTTGAAGCTAATCCATTTGTATCGCGTGGTTTCGAAGATCAGCCTTCTACTTCGCATTGATTTGAAGTTAAATCATGTGTTTCGCATAGATTTGAAGCTAACTCGTTTGTTTCGCATGCAGTTGAAGCTAAATCATGTTTATCACAAGTTTCTGAATCTAAACCATTTGTTTCGCTTGGATTTGAAGCTGTGCCTTCTACGTCGAACTGATTTGAAGCTAAATCATGTGTTTCGCATGAATTTGAAGTTAACTCGATCGTTCTTCTGCATTTGAAGTTATTTCATTCAGTTCAATCTATATCACTTATATTCGCATATATTTTAAGCCAAATAATTCGTTTCGCATGGATTTGAAGCTAAGCCTTCTAATTCGCATTGATTTGAAGCTAAATCATGTGTTTCGCATGGTTTTGAAGATAACTCGTCTGTTTCGCATGTAGTTGAAGCTATATTACTTATATTCGCAAGTATTTGAAGCCAAATCATTCGGTTCGCAAGGATTTGAAGCTAAGCCTTCTACTTCGCATTGATTTGATGCTAAATTATGTGTTTCGCATGGATTTGAAGCTAAATTATGTGTTTCGATTGGATTTGATGCTAACTCGTTTGTTTCGCATGCAGTTGAAGCTAAATCATGTATATCACAAGTATTTAAAACTTAATCATGCAGTTCGCATGGATTTGAAGCTCAGCCTTCTACTTCGCATGGATTTGATGCTAAATCATGTGTTTCGCTTGGATTTGAAGATAACTCGTTTGTTTCGCATGCATTTGAAGCAATATCACTTATATCGCAAGTACATGAAGCTAAATAACTTGTCTCGCATGGATTTGATGCTAATCCTACTACTTCGCATTGATTTGAAGGTAAATCATGTGCTTCGTATGGATTTGAAGATAACTCGATTGTTTGGCAAGCAGTTGAATCTATATCACTAATATTCGCAAGTATTTGAAGCCAAATAATTCGTTTCGCATGGATTTGAAGCTAAGCCTTATAATACGCATTGATTTGAAGCTAAATCATGTGTTTCGCATGGATTTGAATCTAACTCGTTTATTTCGCATGCTGTTGAAGATAAATCATGTATATCACAAGTATGTGAAGCTAAACCATTTCGTTCGCATGGATTCGAAGATAACCCTTCTACTTCGCATTGATTTGAAGGTAAATCGTGTCTTTTGCATGGATTTAAAGCTAACTCGTTTGTTTCGCCTGCATTTGAAGCTATATCAGTGATATTCGCAAGTATTTGAAGCTAAATGCTTCGTTTCGCTGGATTTGAAGATAAGCCGTCTTCTTCGCATTGATTTGATTCTAAATCATGTGTTTTGCTTGGATTTGAAGCTAACTCGTTGGTTTTGCATGAAGTTGAATCTAAATCATGTATATAACAAGTATTTGAAGCTGAACCATTTGTTTCACATACATTTGAAGCTAAGCCTTCTACTTCACATTGATTGGAAGTTAAATCATTTGTTTCGCATGGATTTGAAGCTAACTCGTTTGTGTCGCTTGCATTTGAAGCTATATCACTAATATTCGCGAGTATTTGAAGCTAAACCTTTCGTTTCGCATGGATTCGAAGATCAGCCTTCTACTTCGCATTCATTTGAAGCTAAATCATGTGTTTCGCATGGATTTGAAGCTGACTCGTTTGTTTCGCATGCATTTGAAGCTAAATCATGTATATCACATATAATTGAAGCTAAACCATCTGTTTCGTGTGGATTCGAAGGTAAGCCTTCTACTTCGCATTGAATTGAAGCTAAATCATGTGTTTCGCATGGATTTGAAACTGACTCGTTTGTTTCGCCTGCATTTGAAGCTATATCATGTATATCACAAGTATTTGAATCTGAACCATGTGATTCCCATGAATAGTACGCTAAACCATGTCTTTCGAATGAATTTGAAGCTAAATCATGTGTTTTGAATGGATTTGAAGCTAACTCGTTTGTTTCGCATGCATTTGAAGCTAAATCATGTATATCACATATAATTGAAGCTAAACCATTTGTTTCGCATGGATTCGAAGATAAGCCTTCTACTTCGCATTGATTTGAAGCTAAATCATGTCTATCGCTAGGATTTGAAGCTAACTCGTTTGTTTCGCATACTGTTGAAGCTAAATCATGTATAACACAAGTATTTGAGCCTGAGCCATATGTTTCGCATGGATTCGAAGATCAGCCTCCTAATTCGCATTGATTTGATGTTAAATCATGTCTTTTGCATGGATTTAAAGCTAACTCGTTTGTTTCACCTGCATTTGAAGCTATATCAGAGATATTCGCAAGTATTTGAATCTAAATCATTCGTTTCGCTGGATTTGAAGCTATGCCTTCTACTTCGCATTGATTTGAATCTAAATCATATGTTTCGCTTGGATTTGAAGCTAACTCGTTGGCTTTGCATGCAGTTGAAGCAAAATCACGCATATCACAAGTATTTGAAGCTAAACCATTTGATTCGGATGGATTCGAAGATCAGCCTTCTACATCGCATTGATTTGAAGCTAAATCATGAGTTTCACATGGATTTGAAGCTAAATCATGTGTTTTGAATGGATTTGAAGTTAACTCGTATGCTTCCCAAGCAGTTGAAGCTAAATCATGAATATCATAAGTATTTGAAAATAAAGAAATTGATTCGCATGGATTTCAAAAAAAAAACTCGTTTGTAAATCAGTCGTTTCGCTGGATTTGTAACTAAGCCTTCTACTTCGCATTGATTTGATTCTAAATCATGTGTTTCGCTTGGATTTGAAGCTAACTCGTTGGTTTTGCATGAAGTTGAATCTAAATCATGTATATCACAAGTATTTGAAGCTGAACCATTTGTTTCACATACATTTGAAGCTAAGCCTTCTACTTCACATTGATTGGAAGTTAAATCATGTGTTTCGCATGGATTTGAAGCTAACTCGGTCGTGTCGCTTGCATTTGAAGCTATATCAGTGATATTCGCAAGTATTTTAAGGTAAATTATTCGTTTCGCATGGATTTGACGCTAAGCCTCCTAATTCGCATTGATTTGATGGTAAATCATGTCTTTTGCATGGATTTAAAGTTAACTCGTTTGTTTCACCTGCATTTGAAGCTATATCAGAGATATTCGCAAGTATTTGAAGCTAAATCATTCGTTTCGCTGGTTCTGAAGCTATCTCGTTGGTTTTGCATGCAGTTGAAGCAAAATCACGCATATCACAAGTATTTGAAGCTAAACCATTTGATTCGCATGGATTCGAAGATCAGCCTTCTACATCGCATTGATTTGAAGCTAAATCATGAGTTTCGCATGGATTTGAAGCTAAATCATGTGTTTTGAATGGACTTGAAGCTAACTGGTTTGCGTCGCTTGCATTTGAAGCTATATCACTTATATTCGCAAGTATTTGAAGCTAAACCATTCGTTTCGCATGGTTTCGAAGATCAGCCTTCTACTTCGCATTCATTTGAAGCTAAATCATGTGTTTTGAATGGATTTGAAGCTAACTCGTTCGTTTCGCATGCATTTGAAGCTAAATCATGTATATCACATATAATTGAAGCTAAACCATTTGTTTCGCATGGATTCGAAAATAAGCCTTCTACTTCGCATTCATTTGACGCTAAATCATGTCTATCGCTAGGATTTGAAGCTAACTCAATTGTTTCGCCTGCATTTGAAGCTATACCAGTGATATTCGCAAGTATTTTAAGGTAAATTATTCGTTTCGCTGGATTTGAAACTAAGCCTTCTACTTCGCATTGATTTGATTCTAAATCATGTGATTCGCTTGGATTTGAAGCTAACTCGATGGTTTTGTATGAAGTTGAATCTAAATCATGTATATCACAAGTATTTGAAGCTGAACCATCTGTTTCGCATGCAGTTGAAGCTAAATCATAAATATCACAAGTATTTGAAGCTACAACGTTTGATTCGCACGGATTTGAAGCTAAGCATTCTACTTCGCATTGATTTGAAGCTAAATCATGAATATCACAAGTATTTGAAGCTACAACTTTTGATTCGCACGGATTTGAAGCTAAGGCTTCTACTTCGCATTGATTTGAGGCTAAATCAAGTGTTTCGCTTGCATTTGAAGCTAACTCGTTCGTTTCGCTTGCATTTGAATCTAAATCATGCACATCACAAGTATTTGAAGCTGAACCACTTGTTTCGCATGGATTTGAAGATAAGCCTTCTACTTCGCATTGATTTGAAGCTACATCATGTGTTTCGCTTGGATTTGAGACTAACTAGTTTGTTTCGCAATGCAGTTGAAGCTAAATCATGTATATCACAATTATTTGAAGCTAAACCATTTGATTCGCATGGATTTCAAAATAAGCCTTCTACTTCGCATTGATTTGAAGCTAAATCATGCATTGCGCATGGAGTTGAAGCTAACTCGTTTGTTTCGCAGGCTGTTGAATCTAAATCATGTATATCGCAAGAATCTGAAGCTAAACCATTTGATTCGCATGTATTTGAAGCTAAGCCTTCTACTTCGCATTGATTTGAAACTAAATCATGTGTTTCGCTTGGATTTGAAACTAACTAGTTTGTTTCGCAATGCAGTTGAAGCTAAATCATATATATCACAGTTATTTGAAGCTAAACCAGTTAATTCGAATGGATTTGAAGCTAAGCCTTAACTTCGTGTTGACTTGATGCAAACTCATGTTTTTCGCTTGGATTTGAAGCTAACTCGTTTGTTTCGCATGCAGTTGAAACTAAATCATGTATAAAACAAGTATTTGAAGCTAAACCATTTGTTTCGCATGCATTTGAAGATAAGCCTTCTCCTTCGCATTGATTTGAAGCTAAATCATATGTTTCGCTTGGATTTCGAGCTAACTCGTTTGTTTCGCATGCTGCTGAAGCTAAATCATGTATATCACCAGTATTTGAAGCTAAACCATTTGTTTCGCAAGGATTCGAAGATCAGCCTTCTACTTCGCATTGATTTGAAGCAGAATCATGTGATTCCTTTAGATTTGAAGGTATTTGGTTTGTTTCGCATGGTGTTGAATCTATATCATATATATCACAAGTATTCTTAGCTAAAGCATTTGTTTCGCATGGATTTGAAGATAAGCCTTCTACTTCGCATTGATTTGAAGCTAAATCATGTGTTTCGCTTGGATTTCAAGCTAACTCGTTTTCTTCGCCTGCATTTGATGTTAAATCATGTATATCACAAGTGTTTGAATCTAAACCATTTGTTTCGCATGGATTCGAAGGTAAGCCTTCTACTTCGCATTGATTTGATGCTAAGTCATGTGATTCGCATGGATTTGAAGCTAGCTCGTTTGTATCGCTTGCTGTTGAAGCTAAATCATGTATATCACAAGTATTTGAAGCTGAACCATTTGTTTCGCTTGGATTCGATGATAAGCCGTCTACTTCGTATTGAATTGAAGCTAAATCATGTATTTGGCATGGATTTGAAGCTAACACGTTTGTTTCGCATGCAGTTGATGCTAAATCATGTACATCACAAGTATTTGAAGCTAAACCATCTGTTTCGTGTCGATTCGAAGGTAAGTCTTCTACTTCGCATTGATATGAAGCTAAATCATGTCTATCGCTAGGATTTGAAGCTAACTCGTTTGTTTCGCATACTGTTGAAGCTAAATCATGTATAACACAAGTACTTGAGTCTGAGCCATTTGTTTCGCATGGATTCGAAGATCAGCCTCCTAATTCGCATTGATTTGATGGTAAATCATGTCTTTTGCATGGATTTAAAGCTAACTCGTTTGTTTCACCTGCATTTGAAGCTATATCAGAGATATTCGCAAGTATTTGAAGCTAAATCATTCGTTTCGCTGGATCTGAAGCTAACTCGTTGGTTTTGCATGTAGTTGAAGCAAAATCACGCATATCACAAGTATTTGAAGCTAAACCATTTGATTCGCATGGATTCGAAGATCAGCCTTCTACATCGCATTGATTTGAAGCTAAATCATGAGTTTCGCATGGATTTGAAGCTAAATCATGTGTTTTGAATGGACTTGAAGCTAACTCGTTTGCGTCGCTTGCATTTGAAGCTATATCACTTATATTCGCAAGTATTTGAAGCTAAACCATTCGTTTCGCATGGTTTCGAAGATCAGCCTTCTACTTCGCATTCATTTGAAGCTAAATCATGTGTTTTGAATGGATTTGAAGCTAACTCGTTCGTTTCGCATGCATTTGAAGCTAAATCATGTATATCACATATAATTGAAGCTAAACCATTTGTTTCGCATGGATTCGAAAATAAGCCTTCTACTTCGCATTCATTTGACGCTAAATCATGTCTATCGCTAGGATTTGAAGCTAACTCAATTGTTTCGCCTGCATTTGAAGCTATATCAGTGATATTCGCAAGTATTTTAAGGTAAATTATTCGTTTCGCTGGATTTGAAACTAAGCCTTCTACTTCGCATTGATTTGATTCTAAATCATGTGATTCGCTTGGATTTGAAGCTAACTCGTTGGTTTTGTATGAAGTTGAATCTAAATCATGTATATCACAAGTATTTGAAGCTGAACCATCTGTTTCGCATGCAGTTGAAGCTAAATCATAAATATCACAAGTATTTGAAGCTACAACGTTTGATTCGCACGGATTTGAAGCTAAGCATTCTACTTCGCATTGATTTGAAGCTAAATCATGAATATCACAAGTATTTGAAGCTACAACTTTTGATTCGCACGGATTTGAAGCTAAGGCTTCTACTTCCCATTGATTTGAGGCTAAATCAAGTGTTTCGCTTGCATTTGAAGCTAACTCGTTCGTTTCGCTTGCATTTGAATCTAAATCATGCACATCACAAGTATTTGAAGCTGAACCACTTGTTTCGCATGGATTTGAAGATAAGCCTTCTACTTCGCATTGATTTGAAGCTACATCATGTGTTTCGCTTGGATTTGAGACTAACTAGTTTGTTTCGCAATGCAGTTGAAGCTAAATCATGTATATCACAATTATTTGAAGCTAAACCATTTGATTCGCATGGATTTCAAAATAAGCCTTCTACTTCGCATTGATTTGAAGCTAAATCATGCATTGCGCATGGAGTTGAAGCTAACTCGTTTGTTTCGCAGGCTGTTGAATCTAAATCATGTATATCGCAAGAATCTGAAGCTAAACCATTTGATTCGCATGTATTTGAAGCTAAGCCTTCTACTTCGCATTGATTTGAAACTAAATCATGTGTTTCGCTTGGATTTGAAACTAACTAGTTTGTTTCGCAATGCAGTTGAAGCTAAATCATATATATCACAGTTATTTGAAGCTAAACCAGTTAATTCGAATGGATTTGAAGCTAAGCCTTAACTTCGTGTTGACTTGATGCAAACTCATGTTTTTCGCTTGGATTTGAAGCTAACTCGTTTGTTTCGCATGCAGTTGAAACTAAATCATGTATAAAACAAGTATTTGAAGCTAAACCATTTGTTTCGCATGCATTTGAAGATAAGCCTTCTCCTTCGCATTGATTTGAAGCTAAATCATATGTTTCGCTTGGATTTCGAGCTAACTCGTTTGTTTCGCATGCTGCTGAAGCTAAATCATGTATATCACAAGTATTTGAAGCTAAACCATTTGTTTCGCAAGGATTCGAAGATCAGCCTTCTACTTCGCATTGATTTGAAGCAGAATCATGTGATTCCTTTAGATTTGAAGGTATTTGGTTTGTTTCGCATGGTGTTGAATCTATATCATATATATCACAAGTATTCTTAGCTAAAGCATTTGTTTCGCATGGATTTGAAGATAAGCCTTCTACTTCGCATTGATTTGAAGCTAAATCATGTGTTTGGCTTGGATTTCAAGCTAACTCGTTTTCTTCGCCTGCATTTGATGTTAAATCATGTATATCACAGGTATTTGAAGCTACACCATTTGTTTCGCATGGTATTCGAAGGTAAGCCTTCTACTTCGCATTGATTTGAAGCTAAATCACGTATTGCGCATGGAGTTGAAGCTAACTCGTTTGTTTCGCATGCTGTTGAATCTAACTCATGTATATCGCAAGAATCTGAAGCTAAACCATTTGATTCGCATGGATTTGAAGCTAAGCCTTCTACATCGCATTGATTTGAAGCTAAATCATGTGTTTCGCTTGGATTCGAAGATTAGCCTTCTACTTCGCATTGATTTGAAGCTAAATCATGCATTGCGCATGGAGTTGAAGCTAACTCGTTTGTTTCGCAGGCTGTTGAATCTAAATCATGTATATCGCAAGAATCTGAAGCTAAACCATTTGTTTCGCATGCATTTGAAGATAAGCCTTCTCCTTCGCATTGATTTGAAGCTAAATCATATGTTTCGCTTGGATTTCGAGCTAACTCGTTTGTTTCGCATGCTGCTGAAGCTAAATCATGTATATCACAAGTATTTGAAGCTAAACCATTTGTTTCGCAAGGATTCGAAGATCAGCCTTCTACTTCGCATTGATTTGAAGCAGAATCATGTGATTCCTTTAGATTTGAAGGTATTTGGTTTGATTCGCATGGTGTTGAATCTATATCATATATATCACAAGTATTCTTAGCTAAAGCATTTGTTTCGCATGGATTTGAAGATAAGCCTTCTACTTCGCATTGATTTGAAGCTAAATCATGTGTTTCGCTTGGATTTCAAGCTAACTCGTTTTCTTCGCCTGCATTTGATGTTAAATCATGTATATCACAGGTATTTGAAGCTACACCATTTGTTTCGCATGGTATTCGAAGGTAAGCCTTCTACTTCGCATTGATTTGAAGCTAAATCACGTATTGCGCATGGAGTTGAAGCTAACTCGTTTGTTTCGCATGCTGTTGAATCTAACTCATGTATATCGCAAGAATCTGAAGCTAAACCATTTGATTCGCATGGATTTGAAGCTAAGCCTTCTACTTCGCATTGATTTGAAGCTAAATCATGTGTTTCGCTTGGATTCGAAGATTAGCCTTCTACTTCGCATTCATTTGAAGCTAAATCATGTGTTTCGCATGGATTTGAAGCTGACTCGTTTGTTTCGCCTGCATTTGAAGCTATATGATGTATATCACAAGTATTTGAATCTGAACCATTTGATTCCCATGAATAGTACGCTAAACCATGTATTTCGAATGAATTTGAAGCTAAATCACGTGTTTCGCACCGATTTGAAGCTAAGCCTTTCACTTCGCATTGATTTGGAGCTAAATCATGTGTTTCGCATAGATTTAAAGATAACTCGTTTGTTTTGCATGCAGTTGAAGCTAAATCATGTATATCACAAGGGTTTGATGCTAAGCCGTTTGATTCGCATGGATTAGAAGATCAGCATTCTACTTCGTATTGAATTGAAGCTAAATCATGTATTTCGCATGGATTTGAAGCTAACACCTTTGTTTCGCATGGTGTTGAAGCTAAGTCATGTATAACACAAGTATTTGAAGCCAAACAATCTGTTTCGTGTGGTTTCGGAGATCAGCCTTCTACTTCGCATTGATTTGAAGCTAAATCATATGTTTCGCTTGGATTTGAAGCTAACTCGTTTGTTTCGCATGCAGTCGATGCTAAATCATGTACATCACAAGTATTTGAAGCTAAACCATCTGTTTCGTGTGGATTCGAAGGTAAGCCTTCTACTTCGCATTGATTTGATGCTAAATCATGTGTTTCGCATGGATTTGAAGCTAACTCGTTTGTTTCTCTTACTGTTGACTGTAAATCATGTATATCACAAGTGTTTGAATCTAAACCATTTGTTTCGCATGGATTCGAAGGTAAGCCTTCTACTTCGCATTAATTTGAAGCTAAATCATGTGATTCGCATGGATTTGAAGCTAACTCGTTTGTATCACATGCAGTTGAAGTTAAATCTTGCACATCACAAGTATTTGAAGCTAAACCATTTGATTCGCATGGATTTGATGCTGTGCCATCTACTTCGCTTTTATTTGAAACTGAATCATGTATTTCTCTTGAATTTGAAGCTAACACGTTCGTTTCACATGCAGTTGATGCTAAATCATGTATATCACAAGTATTTGAAGCTGAACCATTTGTTTCGCACGAATATCAGGCTAAGCCATGTGTTTGGAATGAATTTGAAGCTAAATCATGTGTTTCGCATAGATTTGAAGCTAACTCGTTTGTTACGCATGCAGTTGAAGCTGAATCATGTATATCCCAAGTTTTTGAAGCTCAACCATTTGATTCGCATGGATTTGAAGATAAGCCTTCTACTTCGCATTGATTTTAATCTAAATCATCTGTTTCGCACGGATTTAAAGCTATCTCGTTTGTTTCGCATGCAGTTGAAGCTAAATCATGTACATCACAATTATTTGACGCTAAACCATTTGATTCGCATGGATTTCAAAATAAGCCTTCTACTTCGCATTGATTTGAAGCTGAATCATGTGTTTCGCTTGGATTTCAAGCTAACTCGTTTGATTCGCACGCAATTGAAGCTAAATCATGTGTTTCGCATGGATTTGAAGCAAACGGGGGTGTGTTTCGCATGCAGTTGAAGCTAAATCATGCATATCACAAGTATTTGGAGCTAAACTATTCGTATCGCATGGATTCGAAACTAAGTCTTCTACTTCGCTTGTATTTGAAGCTAACTCGTTTGTTTCGCATGGATTCGACGATCAGCCATCCGCTTCGCATTGATTTGAAACTAAGTCATGTGTTTCGCTTGGATTTGAATTCAACTCGTTTGTTTCGCAAGCTGTTGAAGCGAAATCATGTATATCACTAGTATTTGCAGCTAAACCATTTGTTTCGTAAGGATTCGAAGTTCAGCCTTATACTTCGCATTGATTTGAAGCTAAATCATGTGTTTCGCATGGATTTGAAGCTAATCGTTTGTTTCGCATGCATTTGAAGCTAAATTATGCACATCACAAGTATTTGAAGCTGTACCACTTGTTTCGCATGGATTTGATTCTAAGCCTTCTACTTCGCATTGATTTCAAGTTAAATTAAGTGTTACGCTTGGATTTGAAGCTCACTCGTTTGTTTCGCCTGCATTTGAAGCTTAATCATGTATATCACAAGTTATTGAAGGTAAACCATTTGTTTTGAAGCTAAATCATGTGTTTCGCTTGGATTTGAAGCTGTGCCTTCTACGTCGAACTGATTTGAAGCTAAATCATGTGTTTCGCATGAATTTGAAGTTAACTCGATCGTTCTTCTGCATTTGAAGTTATTTCATTCAGTTCAATCTATATCACTTATATTCGCAAATATTTTAAGCCAAATAATTCGTTTCGCATGGATTTGAAGCTAAGCCTTCTAATTCGCATTGATTTGAAGCTAAATCATGTGTTTCGCATGGATTTGAAGATAACTCGTCTGTTTCGCATGTAGTTGAAGCTATATTACTTATATTCGCAAGTATTTGAAGCCAAATCATTCGGTTCGCAAGGATTTGAAGCTAAGCCTTCTACTTCGCATTGATTTGATGCTAAATTATGTGTTTCGCATGGATTTGAAGCTAAATTATGTGTTTCGATTGGATTTGATGCTAACTCGTTTGTTTCGCATGCAGTTGAAGCTAAATCATGTATATCACAAGTATTTAAAACTTAATCATGCAGTTCGCATGGATTTGAAGCTCAGCCTTCTACTTCGCATGGATTTGATGCTAAATCATGTGTTTCGCATGGATTTGAAGATAACTTGTTTGTTCCGCATGCATTTGAAACTATATCACTTATATTCACAAGTATTTGAAGCCAAATCATTCGGTTCGCATGGATTTGAATCTAAGCCTTCTACTGAGCATTGATTTCAAGTTAAATTATGTGTTACGCTTGGATTTGAAGTTCACTCGTTTGTTTCGCCTGCATTTGAAGCTTAATCTTGTATATCACAAGCATTTGAAGGTAAACCATTTGTTTTGAAGCTAAATCATGTGTTTCACATGGATTTGAAGCTAAGCCTTCTACTTCGCATTGATTTGAAACTTAATCATGTGTTTCGCTTGGATTTGAAGATAACTCGTTTGTTTCGCATGCATTTGAAGCAATATCACTTATATCGCAAGTACATGAAGCTAAATAACTTGTCTCGCATGGATTTGATGCTAATCCTACTACTTCGCATTGATTTGAAGGTAAATCATGTGCTTCGTATGGATTTGAAGATAACTCGATTGTTTGGCAAGCAGTTGAATCTATATCACTTATATTCGCAAGTATTTGAAGCCAAATAATTCGTTTCGCATGGATTTGAAGCTAAGCCTTATAATACGCATTGATTTGAAGCTAAATCATGTGTTTCGCATGGATTTGAAGATAACTCGTCTGTTTCGCATGAAGTTGAAGCTATATCACTTATATTAGCAAGTATTTGAAGCCAAATCATTCGGTTCGCAAGGATTTGAAGCTAAGCCTTCTACTTCGCATTGATTTGATGCAAAATTATGTGTTTCGCATGGATTTGAAGCTAAATTATGTGTTTCGATTGTATTTGATGCTAACTCGTTTGTTTCGCATGCAGTTGATGCTAAATCATGTATATCACAAGTATTTAAAACTCAATCATGCAGTTCGCATGGATTTGAAGCTCAGCCTTCTACTTCGCATTGATTTCAAGTTAAATTATGTGTTACGCTTGGATTTGAAGCTAACTCGTTTCTTTCGCATGCAGTTGAAGCTAAATCATGTATATCATAAGTATTTGAAGCTAAAGAACTTGATTCGCATGGATTTCATACCAAGCCTTCTACTTCGCATTGATTTGATTCTAAATCATGTGTTTCGCTTGGATTTGAAGCTAACATGTTTGTTTCGCACGCAGTTGAAGCTAAATCATGTATATCACAAGTATTTGAAGATAAACCGTTTGATTGGTATGGATTTGAAGCTAGGACTTCTACATCGCATTGATTTGAAGCTTAATCATGTGTTTCGCTTGGAATTGAAGCTAACTTGTTTGTGTCGCATGCAGTTGAATATAAATCATGTATATCACAAGTATTTGAAGCTAAACCATTTGATTCGCATGGATTTGAAGCTAAGCCTTCTACTTCGCATTGATTTGAAGTTAAATCATGTGTTTCGCTTGGATTTGAAGCTAACTCGTTTGCTCCGCATGCAGTTGAAGCTAAATCGTGTTTATCACAAGTATTTGAACATATACCATTTGTTTTGCATGGATTCGTAGACAAGCCTTCTACTTCGCATTGATTTGAAGCTAAATCAAGTGTATCGCATGGATTTGAAGACAACTCATTTGTTTCGTCTTCATTTGAAACTATATCACTTTGTTTTGCATGGATTCGAAGATAAGCCTTCTACTTCGCATTAATTTGAAGCTAAATCATGTGATTCGCTTGGATTTGAAGCTAACTCGTTTGTTCCACATGCAGTTGAAGCTAAATCATGTATATCACAAGTATTTGAAGCTGAACCATTTGTTTCGCATGGCTTCGAAGATCAGCCATCTACCTCGTATTGATTTAAAGCTAAATCATGTGTTTCTCATGGATTTGAAGCTAACTCGTTTGTATCGCATGCAGTTGAAGCTAAATCATGTATATCACAAGCATTTGAAACTAAACCATTTGATTCGCACGGATTTGAAGCTAAGCCTTCTACTTCGCATTGATTTGAAGTTAAATCATTTGTTTCCCTTGGAATTGAAGCTAACTCGTTTGCTCCGCATGCAGTTGAAGCTAAATCGTGTATATCACAAGTATTTGAACATATACCATTTGTTTTGCATGGATTCGTAGACAAGCCTTCTACTTCGCATTGATTTGAAGCTAAATCAAGTGTATCGCATGGATTTGAAGACAACTCATTTGTTTCGTCTTCATTTGAAACTATATCACTTTGTTTTGCATGGATTCGAAGATAAGCCTTCTACTTCGCATTGATTTCAAGCTAAATCATGTGTTTCGCATGCATTTGAAGCTAACTCGATTGTTTCGCATGCAGTTGAATGTAAATCATGTATATCACAACTATTTGCAGCTGAACCATTTGCTACGCATGAATATTAAGCTAAACCATGTGTTACGAATGAATTTGAAGCTAAATCATGTATTTCGCATGCATTTGAAGCTAACTCGTTTTCTTCGCCTGCATTTGATGCTAAATCATGTATATCACAGGTATTTGAAGCTAAACCATTTGTTTCGCATGGATTCGAAGATAAGCCTTCTACTTCGCATTGATTTGAAGCGAAATCATGTGTATCGCTTGGATTTGAAGCCAACACGTTTGTTTCGTCTGCATTTGAAGCTATATCACTTATATCGCAAGTATATGAAGCGAAATAATTCTTTTCGCATGGATTATAAGCTAAGCCTTCTACTACGCATGAATTTGAAGCTAAATCATGTGTTTCGATTGGATTTGAAGCTAACTCGTTTGTTTCCATGCAGTTGAAGCTAAATCACGTGTATCACATGTATTTGAAGCTACACCATTTGATTCGAATGGATTTGAAGCTAAGTCTTCTACTTCGCATTGATTTGAAGCTAAATCATGTGTTTCGCATGGATTTGAAGCTAACTCGTTTGTTTCGCATGCTGTTGAAGCAAAATCAAGCATATCACAAGTTTTTGAAGCTAAACCATTTGTTTCGCATGGATTTGAAGTTAAGCCTTCTACTTCGCATTGATTTGAAGCTAAATCATGCATTTCGCATGGATTCGAAGCTAACTCATTTGATTCGCTTGCTGTTGAAGCAAAATCACGCATATCACAAGTATTTGTAACTAAACCATTTGTTTCGCATGGATTCGAAGATATGTCTTCTAGTTCGCATTGATTTGAAGCTAAATCACGTGTTTCGCATAGATTAGAAGTTAACTCGTTTTTTTCGCCTGCATTTGAAGCTATATCACTTATATCGTAAGTATCTGAAGCTAAATCATTTGTTTATCATGGATTTGAAGCTAAACCATCAACATCCCATTAATTTGAAGCTAAATCATGTGATTCGCTTGGATTTGAAGCTAACTCGTTTGTTCCACATGCAGTTGAAGCTAAATCATGTATATCACAAGTATTTGAAGCTGAACCATTTGTTTCGCATGGCTTCGAAGATCAGCCATCTACCTCGTATTGATTTAAAGCTACATCATGTGTTTCTCATGGATTTGAAGCTAACTCGTTTGTATCGCATGCAGTTGAAGCTAAATCATGTATATCACAAGCATTTGAAACTAAACCATTTGATTCGCACGGATTTGAAGCTAAGCCTTCTACTTCGCATTGATTTGAAGTTAAATCATTTGTTTCCCTTGGAATTGAAGCTAACTCGTTTGCTCCGCATGCAGTTGAAGCTAAATCGTGTATATCACAAGTATTTGAACATATACCATTTGTTTTGCATGGATTCGTAGACAAGCCTTCTACTTCGCATTGATTTGAAGCTAAATCAAGTGTATCGCATGGATTTGAAGACAACTCATTTGTTTCGTCTTCATTTGAAACTATATCACTTTGTTTTGCATGGATTCGAAGATAAGCCTTCTACTTCGCATTAATTTGAAGCTAAATCATGTGATTCGCTTGGATTTGAAGCTAACTCGTTTGTTCCACATGCAGTTGAAGCTAAATCATGTATATCACAAGTATTTGAAGCTGAACCATTTGTTTCGCATGGCTTCGAAGATCAGCCATCTACCTCGTATTGATTTAAAGCTAAATCATGTGTTTCTCATGGATTTGAAGCTAACTCGTTTGTATCGCATGCAGTTGAAGCTAAATCATGTAAATCACAAGTATTTGAAACTAAACCATTTGATTCGCACGGATTTGAAGCTAAGCCTTCTACTTCGCATTGATTTGAAGTTAAATCATTTGTTTCCCTTGGAATTGAAGCTAACTCGTTTGCTCCGCATGCAGTTGAAGCTAAATCGTGTATATCACAAGTATTTGAACATATACCATTTGTTTTGCATGGATTCGTAGACAAGCCTTCTACTTCGCATTGATTTGAAGCTAAATCAAGTGTATCGCATGGATTTGAAGACAACTCATTTGTTTCGTCTTCATTTGAAACTATATCACTTTGTTTTGCATGGATTCGAAGATAAGCCTTCTACTTCGCATTGATTTCAAGCTAAATCATGTGTTTCGCATGCATTTGAAGCTAACTCGATTGTTTCGCATGCAGTTGAATGTAAATCATGTATATCACAACTATTTGCAGCTGAACCATTTGCTACGCATGAATATTAAGCTAAACCATGTGTTACGAATGAATTTGAAGCTAAATCATGTATTTCGCATGCATTTGAAGCTAACTCGTTTTCTTCGCCTGCATTTGATGCTAAATCATGTATATCACAGGTATTTGAAGCTAAACCATTTGTTTCGCATGGATTCGAAGATAAGCCTTCTACTTCGCATTGATTTGAAGCGAAATCATGTGTATCGCTTGGATTTGAAGCCAACACGTTTGTTTCGTCTGCATTTGAAGCTATATCACTTATATCGCAAGTATATGAAGCGAAATAATTCTTTTCGCATGGATTATAAGCTAAGCCTTCTACTACGCATGAATTTGAAGCTAAATCATGTGTTTCGATTGGATTTGAAGCTAACTCGTTTGTTTCCATGCAGTTGAAGCTAAATCACGTGTATCACATGTATTTGAAGCTACACCATTTGATTCGAATGGATTTGAAGCTAAGTCTTCTACTTCGCATTGATTTGAAGCTAAATCATGTGTTTCGCATGGATTTGAAGCTAACTCGTTTGTTTCGCATGCTGTTGAAGCAAAATCAAGCATATCACAAGTATTTGAAGCTAAACCATTTGTTTCGCATGGATTCTAAGATAAGCCTTCTACTTCGCATTGATTTGAAGTTAAATCATTTGTTTCGCATGGATTTGAAGATAACTTGATTGTTTCGCATGCAGTTGAAGCTAAATCCTGTATATTACAAGTATTTGAAACTAGATTATTTGTGTCGCATGGATTTAAAGCTAAGCCTCCTACTTCGCATTGATTTGAAGCTAAATTATGTGGTTCGCATGGATTTGAAGCCAACTCGTTTGTTTTGCATGCAGTTGAATTTAAATCATATGTATCAGAAGTATTTGATGCTAACCCAATTGGTTCGCGTGGATTTAAAGCAAAGCCTTCTTCTTCGCATTGATTTGAAGCTAAATCGTGTGTTTCGCATGGATTTGATGCTAACTCGTTTGTTTCGCATGCAGTTGAATCTAGCTCATGTATATCACGAGTATTTGAAGCTGAACCATTTGATTCGCATGGATTTGAAGTTAAGCACTCTAGTTCGCATTGAATTGAAGCTAAATCATGAGTTTCGCTTGGATTTGAACTACCTCGTTTGATTCGCATGCAGTTGAAGCTAAATCATGTATACCACAAGTATTTGAAGCTGAACCATTCGTTTAGCATGGATTTGAAGCTAAGCCATCTACTTCGCATTCATTTGAACTTAAATCATGTGTTTCGCTTGGATTTGAATCTGACTCGTTTGTTTCGCATGCAGTTGAAGCTATATCATGCCTAAAACAAGTATTTGAAACTACACCATTCGTTTCGCATGGATTTGAAGCTAATTCATTTTTGTCGCATGTATTTTTAAGCGAAGCCTTCTACTTCTTATTGATTTGATGCTATCTCATGTGTTTCGCTTGGATTTGAAGCTAACTTGTTTATTTCGCATGCAGTTGAAGCTAAATCATGTATATCACAAGAATTTGGCGCTAAACCATTTGTTCCGCATGGATTTGAATATAAGCCTTCTACTTCGCATTGATTTAAAGCTGATTCATGTAATTCGCATGGATTTGAAGATAACTCGATTTTTTGGCATACAGTTGAAGCTAAATCAAGTATATCACAGGTATTTGAAGCTAAATCATGTGTTTCGCTTGGATTTGAAACTATGCCTTCTACTTCGCATTGATTTGAAGCTAAATCATGTCCTTCGCATGGACGTCAATCTAACTCGATTGTTTCGCCTGCCGTCGAAGCTATATCACATATATTGACAAGTATTTGAAGCTCAATCATTCGTTTCGCTTGGATTTGAAACTAAGCATTCTACTTCGCATTGATTTGAAACTAAATCATGTGTTTCGCATGGATTTGAAGCTAACTCGTTTGTTTCGCATGCTGTTGAAGCTATATCATGTTTATCACAAGTATTTGAGGCTAAATGATTTGTTTCGCATGGATTCGAAGATAACCCTTCTACTTCGCAATTGATTTGAGGCTAAACCACGCGTTTCGCTTGGATTTGAAGCTACCTCGTTTGTTTCGCTCGCACTTGAATCTAAATCAAGTGTATTACAAGTATTTGAAGCTAAACCGTTTGTTTCGCATGGATTCGACGCTAAGCCTTCTCCTTCGCATTGATTTGAAGCTAAATCACGTGTTCCGCATGGATTTGAAGCTAACTCGTTTGTTTAGCATGCAGTTGAAGCTAAATCACGTATATCACAAGTATTTGAAGCTGAACCATTTGTTTCGCACGGATTTCAAGCTAAGCCTTCTACTTCGCATTGATTTGAAGCTGAATCATGTGTTTCGTTTGTATTTGCAGCTAACTCGTTTGTTTGGCATGCAGTTGAAGCTAAATCATGTATATCAAAAGTATTTGAAGTTAAACCATTTGATTCGCATGGATTTGAAGATATGCCTCTACTTCGCATTGATTTGAAGGTAAATCATGTGTTTCGCATGGATTCGAAGCTAACTCGTTTGTTTCGCCTGCATTTGAAGCTAAATCGTGTATATCACAAGTATTTGAAGCTAAATGATTTGTTTCGCATTGATTAGAAGCTAAGGCTTCTACTTCGCATTCATTTGAAGTTAAATCATGTGTTTCCCTTTGGTGTGAAGCTAACTCGCGTGTATAGCACGCAGTTGAAGCCAAATCTTGTATATCACAGGTATTTGAAGCTAAACCATTTGTTTCGCATGGATTCGACGCTAAGCCTTCGCCTTCGCATTGATTTGAAGCTAAATCACGTGTTCCGCATGGATTTGAAGCTAACTCGATTGTTTCGCATGCAGTTGAAGCTAAATCCTGTATATCACAAGTATTTGAAACTAGATTATTTGTGTCGCATGGATTTAAAGCTAAGCCTTCTACTTCGCATTGATTTGAAGCTAAATTATGTGGTTCGCATGGATTTGAAGCCAACTCGTTTGTTTTGCACGCAGTTGAATTTAAATCATATGTATCAGAAGTATTTGATGCTAACCCAATTGGTTCGCGAGGATTTAAAGCAAAGCCTTCTTCTTCGCATTGATTTGATGCTAAATCGTGTGTTTCGCATGGATTTGATGCTAACTCGTTTGTTTCGCATGCAGTTGAATCTAGCTCATGTATATCACGAGTATTTGAAGCTGAACCATTTGATTCGCATGAATATTAAGCTATACCATGTGTTTCGAATGAATTTGAAGCTAAATCATGTGTTTCGCATGGATTTGAAGCTAACGCGTTTGTTTTGCCTGCAGTTGAGGCTGACTCATGTATATCCCAAGTATTTGAAGCTAAACAATTTGTTTCGCATGAATTTTAAGCTAAACCATGTGTTTCGAATAAATTTGAAGCTAAATCATGTGTTTCGCTTGGATTTGAAGCTAACACGTTCGTTTCACATGCAGTTGAAGCTAAATCATTTATATCACAGGTATTTGATGCTAAACCATTTGTTTCGCATGGATTCTAAGATAAGCCTTCTACTTCGCATTGATTTGAAGTTAAATCCTGTGTTTCGCATAGATTTGGAGTTAACACGTTTGTTACGCATGCAGTTGAGTATGAATCATGTATAACCCAAGTATTTGAAGCTCAACCATTTGATTCGCAAGGATTTAAAGCTAAATCATGTGTTTCGCATGGATTTGAAGCTAACTCGTTTGTTTCGCATGCTGTTGAAGCAAAATCACGCATATCACAAGTATTTGAAGCTAAACCATTTGTTTCGCATGGATTCTAAGATAAGCCTTCTACTTCGCATTGATTTGAAGTTAAATCCTGTGTTTCGCATGGATTTGAAGCTAACTCGATTGTTTCGCATGTAGTTGAAGCTAAATCCTGTATATCACAAGTATTTGAAACTAGATTATTTGTGTCGCATGGATTTAAAGCTAAGCCTTCTACTTCGCATTGATTTGAAGCTAAATAATGTGTTTCGCTTGGATTTGAATATAAGCCTTCTACTTCGCATTGATTTAAAGCTGATTCATGTAATTCGCATGGATTTGAAGATAACTCGATTTTTTGGCATACAGTTGAAGCTAAATCAAGTATATCACAGGTATTTGAAGCTAAATCATGTGTTTCGCTTGGATTTGAAACTATGCCTTCTACTTCGCATTGATTTGAAGCTAAATCATGTCCTTCGCATGGACGTCAATCTAACTCGATTGTTTCGCCTGCCGTCGAAGCTATAACACATATATTGACAAGTATTTGAAGCTCAATCATTCGTTTCGCTTGGATTTGAAGCTAAGCATTCTACTTCGCATTGATTTGAAACTAAATCATGTGTTTCGCATGGATTTGAAGCTAACTCGTTCGTTTCACATGCAGTTGAAGTTAAATCATGAATATCACAAGTATTTGAAGCTAAACGAAATGTTCCGCATGGATTTGAAGATAAGCCTCCTACTTCGCATTGATTTGATGCTAAATCATGTCTTTCGCATGGATTTGAAGCTAAATCACGTGTTCCGCTTGGATTTTAAGCTAACTCGTTTGTATCACATGCAGTTGAAGTTAAATCATGTATATCACAAGTATTTGAAGCTAAACGATTTGTTTCGCATCGATTTGAAGATATGAATTCTACTTCGCATTGATTTGAATCTAAATCATGTGTTTCGCATGGTGTTGATGCCAACCCGTTTGTTTAGCATGCTGTTGATGCAAAATCATGTATATGACAAGTATTTGAAGCTAAACCACTTGATACGCATGGATTTGAAGATAACCCTTCTAGTTCGCATTGATTTGAAGCTAAATCATGTGTTTCGCATGGATTCGAAGATCAGTCTTCTACTTCGCATTGATTTGAAGCTAAATAATGTGTTTCGCTTGGATTTTAAGCTAACTCGTTTGTTTCGTATGCATTTGAAGCTAAATCATGCACATCACAAATATTTGAAGCTGAACCACTTGTTTCGCATGGATTTGAAGATAACCCTTCTACTTCGCATTGATTTGAAGCTAAGTCATGTGTTTCGCTTGGATTTCAAACTAACTCGATTGTATCGCATGCAGTTGAAGTTAAATCATGTATATCACAAGTATCTGAAGCTAAACCATTTGCTTCGCATGGATTTTAAGCTGAGCCTTCTACTTCGCATTGATTTGAAGCTAAATCGGGTGCTTCGCATGGATTTGAATCTAACTCGTTTGCTTCGCATGCATTTGAGGCTAAATCATATATATCACAAGTATTAGAAGCTAAACCATTTAACTCGCATGGATTTGAAGTTAAGCCTTCTACTTCGCATTGATTTGAAGCTAAATCATGCATTTCGCATGGATTTGAAGCTAACTCATTTGATTCGCTTGCTGTTGAAGCAAAATCACGCATATCACAAGTATTTGTAACTAAACCATTTGTTTCGCATGGATTCGAAGATCTGTCTTCTAGTTCGCATTGATTTGAAGCTAAATCACGTGTTTCGCATAGATTAGAAGCTAACTCGTTTTTTTCGCCTGCATTTGAAGCTATATCACTTATATCGTAAGTATCTGAAGCTAAATCATTTGTTTATCATGGATTTGAAGCTAAACCATCAACATCGCATTAATTTGAAGCTAAATCATGTGATTCGCTTGGATTTGAAGCTAACTCGTTTGTTCCACATGCAGTTGAAGCTAAATCATGTATATCACAAGTATTTGAAGCTGAACCATTTGTTTCGCATGGCTTCGAAGATCAGCCATCTACCTCGTATTGATTTAAAGCTAAATCATGTGTTTCTCATGGATTTGAAGCTAACTCGTTTGTATCGCATGCAGTTGAAGCTAAATCATGTATATCACAAGCATTTGAAACTAAACCATTTGATTCGCACGGATTTGAAGCTAAGCCTTCTACTTCGCATTGATTTGAAGTTAAATCATTTGTTTCCCTTGGAATTGAAGCTAACTCGTTTGCTCCGCATGCAGTTGAAGCTAAATCGTGTATATCACAAGTATTTGAACATATACCATTTGTTTTGCATGGATTCGTAGACAAGCCTTCTACTTCGCATTGATTTGAAGCTAAATCAAGTGTATCGCGTGGATTTGAAGACAACTCATTTGTTTCGTCTTCATTTGAAACTATATCACTTTGTTTTGCATGGATTCGAAGATAAGCCTTCTACTTCGCATTAATTTGAAGCTAAATCATGTGATTCGCTTGGATTTGAAGCTAACTCGTTTGTTCCACATGCAGTTGAAGCTAAATCATGTATATCACAAGTATTTGAAGCTGAACCATTTGTTTCGCATGGCTTCGAAGATCAGCCATCTACCTCGTATTGATTTAAAGCTAAATCATGTGTTTCTCATGGATTTGAAGCTAACTCGTTTGTATCGCATGCAGTTGAAGCTAAATCATGTATATCACAAGCATTTGAAACTAAACCATTTGATTCGCACGGATTTGAAGCTAAGCCTTCTACTTCGCATTGATTTGAAGCTAAATCATGTGTTTCGCATGGATTTGAATCTAACTCGTTTGTTTCGCATGGTGTTGAAGCTAAGTCATGTATATCACGAGTATTTGCAGCTAAACCATTTGTTTCGCATGGGTTCGTAGTTAAGCCTCCTACTTCGCTTCGATTTGGAGCTAAATCATGTTTTTCGCATGGATTTGAAGCTATCTCGTTTGTTTCGCATGCACTTGAATATAAATCAAGTATATCACAAGTATTTGAAGCAAAACCGTTTGATTCTCATAGGTTTGAAGCTAAGCCTTCTACCTCGCATTGATTTGAAGATAAATCATGTGTTTCGCTTGGATTTGAAGCTAACACGTTTATTTCGCATGGATTTGAAGCTAAGCCTTCTACCTCGCATTGATTTGAAGATAAATCATGTGTTTCGCTTGGATTTGAAGCTAACACGTTTGTTTCGAACGCACTTGAATCTAAATCAAGTATATCACACGTATTTAAAGCTAAACCGTTTGATTCGCATGGATTTGAAACTCAGCATTCTACTTCGCATTGATTTGAAGCTAAATCATGTGTTCCGCTTGGATTTTACGTTAACTCGATTCTATCACATGCACCTGAAGTTAAATTATGTATATCACAAGTATTTGAAGCTAAACGATTTGTTTCGCATGGATTTGAAGATAAGCCTTCTGCTTCGCATTGATTTGAAGCTAAATCATGATTTTCGCATGGTTTTTGAAGCTAACTCGTTTGTTTCGCAAGCTATTGAAGCTAAATCATGTATATCACAAGTGTTTGAAGCTAAACCATTTGTTTCGCATGGATTCGTAGTTAAGCCTTCTACTTCGCATCGATTTGGAGCTAAATCATGTTTTTCGCATGGTTTTTGAAGCTAACTCGTTTGTTTCGCCTGGATTCGAAGCTATATCACATATATTGGCAAGTATTTGAAGCTCTATCATTCGTTTCACATGGATTTGAAGCGAATCCTTATACTTCGCATTGATTTGAAGCTAAATCAAGTGTTTCGCTTGGATTTGAAGCTAACTCGTTTGTTTCGCATGCAGCTGAAGCTATATCATGTATATCACAAGTATTTGAAGCTAAACGATTCGATTCGCATGGATTTGAAGCTAACCCTGCAACTTAGCATTAATTTGAATCTAAATCATGCGTTTCGCTTGGATTTGAAGCTAACTCATTTGTTTCGCATGCAGTTGAAGCTAAATCATGTATATCACAAGTATTTGAAGCTAAACGATTAGATTCGCATGGATTTGAAGCTAACCCTTCAACTTAGTATTAATTTGAATTTAAATCATGTGTTTGGCATGGCTTTGAAGCTAAGCCTGCTACTTCGCATTGATTTGAAGATAAATCATGTGTTTCGCTTGGATTTGAAGCTAACTCGTTTGTTTCGCATGCAGTTGAATCTACATCGTGTATATCACAAGTATTTGAATCTGAACCATTTGATTCCCATGAATAGTACGCTAAACCATTTCTTTCGAATGAATTTGAAGCTAAATCATGTGTTTTGAATGGATTTGAAGCTAACTCGTTTGCTTCGTCTGCATTTGTAGCTATATCACTTATATTCGCAAGCATTTGGAGCTCAATCATTCGTTTCGCATGGATTTGAAGCTAAGCCTTCTACTTCGCATTTATTTGAAGCTAAATCATGTGGTTGCGCATGGATTTGCAGATAACACGTTTGTTTCGCATGCAGTTGAAGCTATATCACTTATATTCGCAAATATTTGAAGCCAAATCATTCGGTTCGCATGGATTTGAAGCTATGACTTCTACTTCGCATTGATTTGAAGTTAAATCATGTGTTTCGCATGGATTTGAAGCTATCTCGTTTGTTTAGCATGCAGTTGAATCTATATCACTTATATTCGCAAGCATTTGAAGCTAAATAATTCGATTGGCATGGATTGGAAGCTAAGCCTTCTACTTTGCATTGATTTGAAGTCAAATCATATGTTACGCTTGGATTTGAAGCTCACTCGTTTGTTTCGCCTGCATTTGAAGATATATCACTTACATCGCAAGTATATGAAGCTAAATCATTCGTGTCGCATGGATTTGAAGCTAAGCCTTCTACTTCGCATTGATTTGAAGCTAAATCATGTGTTTCGCATGGATTCGAGGCTAACTCGTTTGATTCGCATGCAGTTGAAGCTAAATCATGTTTATCACAAATATCTAAATCTAAACCATCTGTTTCGCATGAATATTAAGCTGAACCATGTGTTTCTCATGAATTTGAAACTATATCATGTGTTTCGCATGGATTTGAAGCAAACTCGTTTATTTCATCTTCATTTGAAGCAAAATCATGTATATCACAAGTATTTGAAGCTGAACCATTTGTTTCTCACGTATTTGAAACTGAGCCTTCTACTTCGCATTGATTTGAAGCTGAATCATGTGTTTCGCTTGCATTTGAAGCTAACTCGTTTGTTTCGCATAGATTTGAAGCTAAATCATGTGTTTCGCATGGATTTGAAGCTACCTCGTTTGTTTCGCCTGCATTTGAAGCTACATTACTTCTATTCGAAAGTATTTGATGATAAATCATTCGTTTCGCATGGATTTGAAGCTAATCCTTCAACTTCGCATTCATTTGAAGCTAAATCATTCGTTTCGCATGGATTTGAAGCTAAGCCTTCTACTTCGCATTTATTTGAAGCTAAATCATGTGGTTGCGCATGGATTTGCAGATAACACGTTTGTTTCGCATGCAGTTGAAACTAAATCATGTATATCACAGGTATCTGAAGCTAAACATTAGTTTCGCATGGATTCGAAGATATGCCTTCTATTTCGCATTGATTTGAAGCTAAATCATGTGTTTGGCATGAATTTGAAGCTAACTCGTTTGCTTCGTCTGCATTTGAAGCTATATCACTTATATTCGCAAGCATTTGGAGCTCAATCATTCGTTTCGCAAGGATTTGAAGCTAAGCCTTCTACTTCGCATTTATTTGAAGCTAAATCATGTGGTTGCGCATGGATTTGAAGATAACACGTTTGTTTCGCATGCAGTTGCAGCTATATCACTTATATTCGCAAGTATTTGAAGCCAAATCATTCGGTTCGCATGGATTTGAAGCTATGCCTTCTATTTCGCATTGATTTAAAGCTAAATCAAGTGTTTGGCATTGATTTGGAGCTATCTCGATTATTTCGCCTGCATTTGAATCTGTATCACTTATACCGCAATTATCTGGAGATAAATCATTTGTTTCTCATGTATTTATATGCTATATCATGTGTTTCGCATGGATTTGAAGCTGACTCGGTTGTGTCGCACTTAGTTGAAGGTAAATCTTGTATATAACAAGTATTTGAAGCTAAACCATATGCTTCGCATGAATTTTAAGCTAAATCATGTGTTTCGCATGGATTTGAAGCTAAGCCTTCTACTTCGCAATGATTTGAAGCTAAACCATTTGTTTCGCATGGATTCGAAGATAAGCCTTCAACCACGCATTGAATTGAAGCTAAATCATGTGTTTCGTATGGATTTGAAGTTAACACGTTTGTTTCGCATGCTGTTGAAGCTAAATCATGTATATTACAAGCATTTGAAGCTAAACCATTTGTTTCGCATGGATTCGAAGATAAGCCTTCTACTTCGCATTGATTTAAAGCTAAATCAAGTGTTTGGCATTGATTTGGAGCTATCTCGATTATTTCGCCTGCATTTGAATCTGTATCACTTATACCGCAATTATCTGGAGATAAATCATTTGTTTCTCATGTATTTATATGCTATATCATGTGTTTCGCATGGATTTGAAGCTGACTCGGTTGTGTCACACTTAGTTGAAGGTAAATCTTGTATATAACAAGTATTTGAAGCTAAACCATATGCTTCGCATGAATTTTAAGCTAAATCATGTGTTTCGCATGGATTTGAAGCTAAGCCTTCTACTTCGCATTGATTTGAATCTAAATCACGTGTTTTGCATGGATTTGAAGCTAACTCGTTTGTTTCGCCAGCATTTGAAGCTATATCAGTTATATTCGCAAGCATTTGAATGTCAATCATTCGTTTCGCATGGATTTGAAGCTAAGCCTTCTACTTCGCATTGATTTGAGGCTAAATCATGTGCTTTGCATGGATTTGCAGCTAACTCGTTGGTTTCGCATGCAGTTGAAGCTAAATCATGTATATCACAAGTATTTGAAGCTAAACCACTTGTTTCGCATGGATTCGAAGATAAGCCTTCTACTTCGCCTTGATTTGATGCTAAATCATGTGTTTCGCATGGATTTGATGCTAACTCGTTTGTTTCACTTGCTGTTGAATGTAAATCATGTATATCACAAGTATTTGAAGCTAAAACATTTGATTCGAATGGATTTGAAGCTAAGCCTTCTACTTCGCACTGATTTGAAGCTAAACCATTTGTTTCGCATGGATTCGAAGATAAGCCTTCAACCACGCATTGAATTGAAGCTAAATCATGTGTTTCGTATGGATTTGAAGTTAACACGTTTGTTTCGCATGCTGTTGAAGCTAAATCATGTATATTACAAGCATTTGAAGCTAAACCATTTGTTTCGCATGGATTCGAAGATAAGCCTTCTACTTCGCATTGATTTGAAGCTGAATCATGTGTTTGGCATGTATTTGAATCTAACTCGTTTATTTCGCATGCAGTTGAAGCTAAATCATGTATATCACAAATATTTCAAGCTAAAACATTTCATTCGCATGGATTCGAAGATCAGCCTTCTGCTTCGCATTGATTTGAAGATAAATCATGTGTTTAGCATTGATTTGAAGCTAACTCGTTTGTTTCGCATGCAGTTGAAACTAAATCATGTATATCACAATCATTTGAAGCTAAACCATTTGTTTCGCATGGATTAGAAGATAAGCCTTCTACTTCGCATTGATTTGATGCTAAATCATGTGTTTCGTTTGGATTTGAGGCTAACTCATTTGTTCCGCATGCTGTTGAATGTAAATCATGTATTTCACAAGTATTTGAAGCTAAACCATTTGTTTCGCATGGATTCGTAGATAACCCTTCTACTTCGCTTTGATTTGAATCTAAATCAAGTGTTTCACATGGGTTTGAAGCTTACTCGTTTGTTTCGCATGCAGTTGAAACTAAATCATGTATATCACAAGTATTTGAAGCTAAACCATTTGTTCCGCATGGATTCTAAGATAATCCTTCTACTTCGCATTGATTTGAAGCTAAATCATGTGTTTGGCATGGATTTGAAGCTAACTCGTTTGCTTCGTCTGCATTTGAAGCTATATCACTTATATTCGCAAGCATTTGGAGCTCAATCATTCGTTTCGCATGGATTTGAAGCTAAGCCTTCTACTTCGCATTTATTTGAAGCTAAATCATGTGGTTGCGCATGGATTGGAAGATAACACGTTTGTTTCGCATGCAGTTGAATCTATATCACTTATATTCGCAAGCATTTGAAGCTAAATAATTCGTTTGGCATGGATTGGAAGCAAGCCTTCTACTTTGCATTGATTTGAAGTCAAATCATGTGTTACGCTTGGATTTGAAGCTCACTCGTTTGTTTCGCCTGCATTTGAAGATATATCACTTACATCGCAAGTATATGAAGCTAAATCATTCGTGTCGCATGGATTTGAAACTATTCCTTCTACTTCGCATTGATTTGAAGCTAAATCATGTGTTTCGCATGGATTTGAAGCTACCTCGTTTGTTTCGCCTGCATTTGAAGCTACATTACTTCTATTCGAAAGTATTTGATGATAAATCATTCGTTTCGCATGGATTTGAAGCTAATCCTTCAACTTCGCATTCATTTGAAGCTAAATCATGCGTTTCGCATGGGTTTGAAGATATATCACATATATTCGCAAGTATTTGAAGGTCAATCATTCGTTTCGCATGGATTTGAAGCTAATCCTTCTACTTCGGATTGTTTTGAAGCTAAATCATGTGTTTCGCATGGATTTGTAGCTAACTCGTTTGTTTCGCACGCAGTTGACGCTAAATCGTGTATATCACGATTATTTGAAGCTACTCCATTTGATTCGCATGGATTTGAAACGAAACCTTCTGCTTCGCATTGAGTTGAAGCTAAAACATGCATTTCGCATGGATTTGAAGCTAACTCGTTTTTTTCGCCTGCATTTGGAGCTATATCACTTTTATTCGCAAGTATTTGAAGGTCAATCATTCGTTTCGCATGGATTTGCAGCTATTCCTTCTACTTCGCATTCATTTGAAGCTAAATCATGCGTTTCGCACGGATTTGTAGCTAACTCGTTTGATTCGCCTGCATTTGAAGCTATATCACTTATATGGCAAGTGTTTGAAGCTAAATCATTTGTGTCGCATGCGTTTGAAGCTAAGCCTTCTACTTCGGATGGATTTGAAGCTAAATCATGCGTTTCGCTTGGATTTAAAACTAACTTGTTTGTTTCGCATGCAGTTGAAACTAAATCATGTATATCACAAGTATTTGAAGCTGAACCATTTGTTTCGCATGAATATTAAGCTAAACCATGTGTTTCGAATGAATTTGAAGCTAAATCATGTGTTTCGCAGGGATTCGAAGCTAACTCGTTTGTTTCGCCTGCATTTGAAGCTAAATCATGTACATGACAAGTATATGCAGCTAAACCATTTGATTCGCATGGATTTGAAGCTAAGTCTTCTACTTCGCATTGATTTGAAGCTGAATCATGTGTTTCGCTTGCATTTGAAGCTAACTCGTTTGTTTCGCATAGATTTGAAGCTAAATCATGTGTTTCGCATGGATTTGAAGCTAACTCGTTTGTTTCGCCTGCATTTGAAGCTAAATCATGTACATGACAAGTATATGCAGCTAAACCATTTGATTCGCATGGTTTTGTATCTAAGCCTTCTACTTCGCATTGATTAGAAGCTAAATCATGTGTTCCGCATGGATTTGAAGCTAACTCGTTTGTTTCGCATGCAATTGAAGCTAAATAATGTATCAAACAAGTATTTGAAGCTAAACAATTTGTTTCGCATGGATTCGAAGATCAGCCATCTACTTCGCTTTGATTTGAAGCTAAATCAAGTGTTTCACATGGATTTAAAACTAACTTGTTTGTTTCGCATGCAGTTGAAACTAAATCATGTATATCACAAGTATTTGTAGCTGAACCATTTGTTTCGCATGAATATTAAGCTAAACCATGTGTTTCGAATGAATTTGAAGCTGAGTCATGTGTTTCGCAGGGATTCGAAGCTAACTCGTTTGTTTCGCCTGCATTTGAAGCTAAATCATGTACATGACAAGTATATGCAGCTAAACCATTTGATTCGCATGGATCTGAAACTAAGTCTTCTACGTCGCATTGATTTGATGCTAAATCGGGTGTTTCGCATGGATTTGAAGCTAAGCCTTCAACTTCGTGTTGACTTGATGCTAACTCATGTTTTTCGCTTGGATTTGAAGCTAACTCGTTTGTTTCGCATGCAGTTGAAGCTAAATCATGTATATCACAATTATTTGAAGCTAAACCATTTGACTCGCATGGATTTCAAAATAAGCCTTCTACTTTGCATTGATTTGATGCTAAATCATGTGTTTCGCTTGCATTTCAAGCTAACTCGTTTGTTTCGCATGTAATTGAAGCTAGATAATGTATCAAACAAGTATTTGAAGCTAAACCATTTGATTCGCATGGATTTCAGTATAAGCCTTCTACTTCGCATTGATTTTAATCTAAATCATCTGTTTCGCATGGATTAAAACTATCTCGTTTGTTTCGCATGCAGTTGAAGATAAATCATGCATATCACAATTATTTGAAGCTAAACCATTTGATTCGCATGGATTTGAAGATAAGCCTTCTACTTCGCATTGATTTGAAGCAAAATCATGTGTTTCGCATGGATTTGAATCTAACTCGTTAGTTTTCATGCTGTTGAAGCTAAATCATGTATATCACAGTTATTTGAAGCTAAACCAGTTGATTCGCATGGATTTCAAAATAAGCCTTCTACTTTGCATTGATTTGATGCTAAATCATGTGTTTCGCTTGCATTTCAAGCTAACTCGTTTGTTTCGCATGTAATTGAAGCTAGATAATGTATCAAACAAGTATTTGAAGCTAAACCATTTGTTTCGCATGGCTTCGAAGATCAGCCATCTACCTCGTATTGATTTAAAGCTAAATCATGTGATTCGCATGGATTTCAAAATAAGCCTTCTACTTCGCATTGATTTTAATCTAAATCATCTGTTTCGGATGGATTTAAAGCTATCTCGTTTTTTTCGCATGCAGTTGAAGATAAATCATGTATATCACAGGTATTTGAAGCTAAACCATTTGTTTCGCATGGATTCGAATATAAGCCTTCTAAATCGCATTGATGTCAAGCTAAATCATATGTTTCGCATAGATTTGAAGCTAACTCGCTAATTTTGCATGCTGTTGAAGCTTATTCATGTATATCCCAAGTATTTGAAGCTCAACCATTTGATTCGCATGGATTTGAAGATAAGCCTTCTACTTCGCATTGATTTTAATCTAAATCATGTGTTTCGCATGCATTTGAAGCTAACTAGTTTGTTTCGTAATGCAGTTGAAGCTAAATCATGTATATCACAATTATTTGAAGCTAAACCATTTGATTCGCATGGATTTCAAAATAAGCCTTCTACTTCGCATTGATTTTAATCTAAATCATCTGTTTCGCATGGATTTAAAGCTATCTCGTTTGTTTCGCATGCAGTTGAAGATAAATCATGTATATCACAGGTATTTGAAGCTAAACCAGTTGTTTCGCATGGATTCGTAGATAAGCCTTCTAAATCGCATTGATTTCAAGCTAAATCATGTGTTTCGCATGGATTTGAAGCTAACTCGCTAGTTTTGCATGCTGTTGAAGCTTATTGATGTACATCACAAGTATTTGAAGCTAAACCATTTGTTTCGCAAGGATTCGAAGATCAGCCTTCTACTTCGCATTGATTTGAAGCTAAATCATGTGTTTCGAATGGATTTGAAGCTAACTCGTTTGTTTCGCATGCAATTGAAGCTAAATCATGTATATCACAATTATTTGAAGCTAAACCATTTGATTCGCATGGATTTCAAAATAAGCCTTCTACTTCGCATTGATTTTAATCTAAATCATCTGTTTCGGATGGATTTAAAGCTATCTCGTTTTTTTCGCATGCAGTTGAAGATAAATCATGTATATCACAGGTATTTGAAGCTAAACCATTTGTTTCGCATGGATTCGAATATAAGCCTTCTAAATCGCATTGATGTCAAGCTAAATCATATGTTTCGCATAGATTTGAAGCTAACTCGCTAATTTTGCATGCTGTTGAAGCTTATTCATGTATATCACAAGTATTTGAAGCTAAACCATTTGTTTCGCAAGGATTCGAAGATCAGCCTTCTACTTCGCATTGATTTCAAGCTAAATCATGTGTTTCGCATGGATTTGAAGCTAACTCGTTAGTTTTGCATGCTGTTGAAACTAAATCATGTATATCACAAGTATTTGAAGCTAAACCATTTGTTTCGCAAGGATTCGAAGATCAGCCTTCTACTTCGCATTGATAAGAAGCAAAATCATGTGTTTCGCATGGATTTGAAGCTAACTCGTTCGTTTCGCTTGCATTTGAAGCTAAATCATGCACATCACAAGTATTTGAAGCTGAACCACTTGTTTCGCATGGATTTGAAGATAAGCCTTCTACTTCGCATTGATTTGAAGCTAAATCATGTGTTTCGCTTGGATTTCAAGCTAACTCATTTGTTTCGCATGCAATTGAAGCTAAATCATGTATATCACAATTATTTGAAGCTAAACCATTTGATTCGCATGGATTTCAAAATAAGCCTTCTACTTCGCATTGATTTTAACCTAAATCATCTGTTTCGGATGGATTTAAAGCTATCTCGTTTTTTTCGCATGCAGTTGAAGATAAATCATGTATATCACAGGTATTTGAAGCTAAACCATTTGTTTCGCATGGATTCGAATATAAGCCTTCTAAATCGCATTGATGTCAAGCTAAATCATATGTTTCGCATAGATTTGAAGCTAACTCGCTAATTTTGCATGCTGTTGAAGCTTATTCATGTATATCACAAGTATTTGAAGCTAAACCATTTGTTTCGCATGGATTCGAAGATAAGCCTTCTACTTCGCCTTGATTTGATGCTAAATCATGTGTTTCGCATGGATTTGATGCTAACTCGTTTGTTTCACTTGCTGTTGAATGTAAATCATGTATATCACAATTATTTGAAGCTAAACCATTCGTTTCGCATGGTTTTGCATCTAAGCCTTCTACTTCGCATTGATTAGAAGCTAAATCATGTGCTCCGCATGAATTTGAAGCTAACTGGTTTGTTTCGCACGCAGTTGACGCTAAATTATGTATATCACGATTATTTGAAGCTATTCCATTTGTTTCTAACGTATTTGAAACTAAGCCTTCTACTTCGCATTGATTTGAAGCTGAATCATGTGTTTCGCTTGCATTTGAAGCTAACTCGTTTGCTTCGCATAGATTTGAAGCTAAATCATGTGTTTCGTATGGATTTGAAGCTAGCTCGTTTGTTTCGCCTGCATTTGAAGCTACATTACTTCTATTCGAAAGTATTTGATGATAAATCATTCGTTTCGCATGGATTTGAAGCTAATCCTTCAACTTCGCATTCATTTGAAGCTAAATCATGCGTTTCGCATGGATTTGAAGCTATATCACTTATATTCGCAAGTATTTGAAGGTCAATCATTCGTTTCGCATGGATTTGAAGCTAACCCTTCTACTTCGGATTGTTTTGAAGCTAAATCATGTGTTTCGCATGGATTTGTAGCTAACTCGTTTGTTTCGCACGCAGTTGACGCTAAATCGTGTATATCACGATTATTTGAAGCTACTCCATTTGATTCGCATGGATTTGAAACGAAACCTTCTGCTTCGCATTGAGTTGAAGCTAAAACATGCATTTCGCATGGATTTGAAGCTAACTCGTTTTTTTCGCCTGCATTTGGAGCTATATCACTTATATTCGCAAGTATTTGAAGGTCAATCATTCGTTTCGCATGGATTTGCAGCTAATCCTTCTACTTCGCATTCATTTGAAGCTAAATCATGCGTTTCGCACGGATTTGTAGCTAACTCGTTTGATTCGCCTGCATTTGAAGCTATATCACTTATATGGCAAGTGTTTGAAGCTAAATCATTTGTGTCGCATGCGTTTGAAGCTAAGCCTTCTACTTCGGATGGATTTGAAGCTAAATCATGCGTTTCGCTTGGATTTAAAACTAACTTGTTTGTTTCGCATGCAGTTGAAACTAAATCATGTATATCACAAGTATTTGAAGCTGAACCATTTGTTTCGCATGAATATTAAGCTAAACCATGTGTTTCGAATGAATTTGAAGCTAAATCATGTGTTTCGCAGGGATTCGAAGCTAACTCGTTTGTTTCGCCTGCATTTGAAGCTAAATCATGTGTTTCGCAGGGATTCGAAGCTAACTCGTTTGTTTCGCCTGCATTTGAAGCTAAATCATGTACATGACAAGTATATGCAGCTAAACCATTTGATTCGCATGGATTTGAAGCTAAGCCTTCTACTTCGCATTGATTTGAAGCTGAATCATGTGTTTCGCTTGCATTTGAAGCTAACTCGTTTGTTTCGCATAGATTTGAAGCTAAATCATGTGTTTCGCATGGATTTGAAGCTAACTCGTTTGTTTCGCCTGCATTTGAAGCTAAATCATGTACATGACAAGTATATGCAGCTAAACCATTTGATTCGCATGGTTTTGTATCTAAGCCTTCTACTTCGCATTGATTAGAAGCTAAATCATGTGTTCCGCATGGATTTGAAGCTAACTCGTTTGTTTCGCATGCAATTGAAGCTAAATAATGTATCAAACAAGTATTTGAAGCTAAACAATTCGTTTCGCATGGATTCGAAGATCAGCCATCTACTTCGCTTTGATTTGAAGCTAAATCAAGTGTTTCACATGGATTTAAAACTAACTTGTTTGTTTCGCATGCAGTTGAAACTAAATCATGTATATCACAAGTATTTGTAGCTGAACCATTTGTTTCGCATGAATATTAAGCTAAACCATGTGTTTCGAATGAATTTGAAGCTGAGTCATGTGTTTCGCAGGGATTCGAAGCTAACTCGTTTGTTTCGCCTGCATTTGAAGCTAAATCATGTACATGACAAGTATATGCAGCTAAACCATTTGATTCGCATGGATCTGAAACTAAGTCTTCTACGTCGCATTGATTTGATGCTAAATCGGGTGTTTCGCATGGATTTGAAGCTAAGCCTTCAACTTCGTGTTGACTTGATGCTAACTCATGTTTTTCGCTTGGATTTGAAGCTAACTCGTTTGTTTCGCATGCAGTTGAAGCTAAATCATGTATATCACAATTATTTGAAGCTAAACCATTTGACTCGCATGGATTTCAAAATAAGCCTTCTACTTTGCATTGATTTGATGCTAAATCATGTGTTTCGCTTGCATTTCAAGCTAACTCGTTTGTTTCGCATGTAATTGAAGCTAGATAATGTATCAAACAAGTATTTGAAGCTAAACCATTTGATTCGCATGGATTTCAGTATAAGCCTTCTACTTCGCATTGATTTTAATCTAAATCATCTGTTTCGCATGGATTAAAACTATCTCGTTTGTTTCGCATGCAGTTGAAGATAAATCATGCATATCACAATTATTTGAAGCTAAACCATTTGATTCGCATGGATTTGAAGATAAGCCTTCTACTTCGCATTGATTTGAAGCAAAATCATGTGTTTCGCATGGATTTGAATCTAACTCGTTAGTTTTCATGCTGTTGAAGCTAAATCATGTATATCACAGTTATTTGAAGCTAAACCAGTTGATTCGCATGGATTTCAAAATAAGCCTTCTACTTTGCATTGATTTGATGCTAAATCATGTGTTTCGCTTGCATTTCAAGCTAACTCGTTTGTTTCGCATGTAATTGAAGCTAGATAATGTATCAAACAAGTATTTGAAGCTAAACCATTTGTTTCGCATGGCTTTGAAGATCAGCCATCTACCTCGTATTGATTTAAAGCTAAATCATGTGATTCGCATGGATTTCAAAATAAGCCTTCTACTTCGCATTGATTTTAATCTAAATCATCTGTTTCGGATGGATTTAAAGCTATCTCGTTTTTTTCGCATGCAGTTGAAGATAAATCATGTATATCACAGGTATTTGAAGCTAAACCATTTGTTTCGCATGGATTCGAATATAAGCCTTCTAAATCGCATTGATGTCAAGCTAAATCATATGTTTCGCATAGATTTGAAGCTAACTCGCTAATTTTGCATGCTGTTGAAGCTTATTCATGTATATCCCAAGTATTTGAAGCTCAACCATTTGATTCGCATGGATTTGAAGATAAGCCTTCTACTTCGCATTGATTTTAATCTAAATCATGTGTTTCGCATGCATTTGAAGCTAATCGTTTGTATCGCATGGAGTTGAAGCTAAATCATGTATATCACAAGTATTTGCAGCTAAACCATTTGATTCGCATGGATTTGATGCAATGCCATCTACTTCGCTTTTATTTGAAACTGAATCATGTGTTTCTCTTGAATTTGAAGCTAACTAGTTTGTTTCGTAATGCAGTTGAAGCTAAATCATGTATATCACAATTATTTGAAGCTAAACCATTTGATTCGCATGGATTTCAAAATAAGCCTTCTACTTCGCATTGATTTTAATCTAAATCATCTGTTTCGCATGGATTTAAAGCTATCTCGTTTGTTTCGCATGCAGTTGAAGATAAATCATGTATATCACAGGTATTTGAAGCTAAACCAGTTGTTTCGCATGGATTCGTAGATAAGCCTTCTAAATCGCATTGATTTCAAGCTAAATCATGTGTTTCGCATGGATTTGAAGCTAACTCGCTAGTTTTGCATGCTGTTGAAGCTCATTGATGTACATCACAAGTATTTGAAGCTAAACCATTTGTTTCGCAAGGATTCGAAGATCAGCCTTCTACTTCGCATTGATTTGAAGCTAAATCATGTGTTTCGAATGGATTTGAAGCTAACTCGTTTGTTTCGCATGCAATTGAAGCTAAATCATGTATATCACAATTATTTGAAGCTAAACCATTTGATTCGCATGGATTTCAAAATAAGCCTTCTACTTCGCATTGATTTTAATCTCAATCATCTGTTTCGGATGGATTTAAAGCTATCTCGTTTTTTTCGCATGCAGTTGAAGATAAATCATGTATATCACAGGTATTTGAAGCTAAACCATTTGTTTCGCATGGATTCGAATATAAGCCTTCTAAATCGCATTGATGTCAAGCTAAATCATATGTTTCGCATAGATTTGAAGCTAACTCGCTAATTTTGCATGCTGTTGAAGCTTATTCATGTATATCACAAGTATTTGAAGCTAAACCATTTGTTTCGCAAGGATTCGAAGATCAGCCTTCTACTTCGCATTGATTTGAAGTTAAATCATATGTTTCGCATGGATTTGAAGCTAATCGTTTGTATCGCATGCAGTTGAAGCTAAATCATGTATATCACAAGTATTTGAAGCTAAACCATTTGATTCGCATGGATTTGATGCTATGCCATCTACTTCGCTTTTATTTGAAACTGAATCATGTGTTTCGCTTGGATTTAAAGCTAACTCGTTTGTTTCGCATGCAACTGAAGCTAAATCATGTATATCACAATTATTTGAAGCTAAACCATTTGTTTCGCATGGATTTCAAAATAAGCCTTCTACTTCGCATTGATTTTAATCTAAATCATCTGTTTCGGATGGATTTAAAGCTATCTCGTTTGTTTCGCATGCAGTTGAAGATAAATCATGTATATCACAAGTATTTGAAGCTAATCCATTTGTTTCGCGTGGATTCGAAGATCAGCCTTCTACTTCGCATTGATTTGAAGTTAAATCATATGTTTCGCATGGATTTGAAGCTAATCGTTTGTATCGCATGCAGTTGAAGCTAATTCATGTATATCACAAGTATTTGAAGCTAAACCATTTGATTCGCATGGATTTGATGCTATGCCATCTACTTCGCTTTTATTTGAAACTGAATCATGTGTTTCTCTTGAATTTGAAGCTAACACGTTCGTTTCACATGCAGTTGAAGCTAAATCATGTATGTCACAAGTATTTGAAGCTGAACCATTTGTTTCGCAAGGTTACGAAGATCAGCCTTCTACTTCGCATTGATTTGAAACTAAATCATGTGTTTCGAATGGATTTGAAGCTAACTCGTTTGTTTCGCATGCAATTGAAGCTACATCATGTATATCACAATTATTTGAAGCTAAACCATTTGATTCGCATGGATTTCAAAATAAGCCTTCTACTTCGCATTGATTTTAATCTAAATCATCTGTTTCGGATGGATTTAAAGCTATCTCGTTTGTTTCGCATGCAGTTGAAGATAAATCATGTATATCACAAATATTTGAAGCTAATCCATTTGTTTCGCGTGGATTCGAAGATCAGCCTTCTACATGCATTGATTTGAAGTTAAATCATATGTTTCGCATGGATTTGAAGCTAATCGTTTGTATCGCATGCAGTTGAAGCTAAATCATGTATATCACAACTATTTGAAGGTAAACCATTTGATTCGCATGGATTTGATGCTATGCCATCTACTTCGCTTTTATTTGAAACTGAATCATGTGTTTCTCTTGAATTTGAAGCTAACACGTTCGTTTCACATGCAGTTGAAGCTAAATCATGTATGTCACAAGTATTTGAAGCTGAACCATTTGTTTCGCACGAATATCAGGCTAAACCATGTGTTTGGAATGAATTTGAAGCTAAATCATGTGTATCGCATAGATTTGAAGCTAACTCATTTGTTACGCATGCAGTTGAAGCTGAATCATGTATATCCCAAGTATTTGAAGCTCAACCATTTGATTCGCATGGATTTGAAGATAAGCCTTCTACTTCGCATTGATTTTAATCTAAATCATGTGTTTCGCATGCATTTGAAGCTAATCGTTTGTATCGCATGGAGTTGAAGCTAAATCATGTATATCACAAGTATTTGCAGCTAAACCATTTGATTCGCATGGATTTGATGCAATGCCATCTACTTCGCTTTTATTTGAAACTGAATCATGTTTTTCTCTTGAATTTTAAGCTAACTAGTTTGTTTCGTAATGCAGTTGAAGCTAAATCATGTATATCACAATTATTTGAAGCTAAACCATTTGATTCGCATGGATTTCAAAATAAGCCTTCTACTTCGCATTGATTTTAATCTAAATCATCTGTTTCGGATGGATTTAAAGCTATCTCGTTTTTTTCGCATGCAGTTGAAGATAAATCATGTATATCACAGGTATTTGAAGCTAAACCAGTTGTTTCGCATGGATTCGAAGATAAGCCTTCTAAATCGCATTGATTTGAAGCTAAATCATGTGTTTCGCATGGATTTGAAGCTAACTCGCTAGTTTTGCATGCTGTGGAAGCTTATTCATGTACATCACAAGTATTTGAAGCTAAACCATTTGTTTCGCAAGGATTCGAAGATCAGCCTCCTACTTCGCATTGATAAGAAGCTAAATCATGTGTTTCGCTTGGATTTAAAGCTATCTCGTTTTTTTCGCATGCAGTTGAAGATAAATCATGTATATCACAGGTATGTGAAGCTAAACCATTTGTTTCGCATGGATTCGAATATAAGCTTTCTAAATCGCATTGATAAGAAGCTAACTCATGTGATTCGCATGGATTTGAAGCTAACTCGTTAGTTTTGCATGCTGTTGAAGCTTATTCATGTATATCACAAGTATTTGAAGCTAAACCATTTGTTTCGCAAGGATTCGAAGATCAGCCTTCTACTTCGCATTGATAAGAAGCTAACTCATGTGTTTCGGATGGACTTGAAGCTAACTCGTTAGTTTTGCATGCTGTTGAAGCTAAATCATGTATATCACAAGTATTTGAAGCTAAACCATTTGTTTCGCAAGGTTACGAAGATCAGCCTTCTACTTCGCATTGATTTGAAACTAAATCATGTGTTTCGAATGGATTTGAAGCTAACTCGTTTGTTTCGCATGCAATTGAAGCTACATCATGTATATCACAATTATTTGAAGCTAAACCATTTGATTCGCATGGCTTTCAAAATAAGCCTTCTACTTGCATTGATTTTAATCTAAATCATGTGTTTCGGATGGATTTAAAGCTATCTCGTTTTTTTCGCATGCAGTTGAAGATAAATCATGTATATCACAGGTATTTGAAGCTAAACCATTTGTTTCGCATGGATTCGAATATAAGCCTTCTAAATCGCATTGATAAGAAGCTAACTCATGTGATTCGCATGGATTTGAAGCTAACTCGTTAGTTTTGCATGCTGTTGAAGCTTATTCATGTATATCACAAGTATTTGAAGCTAAACCATTTGTTTCGCAAGGATTCGAAGATCAGCCTTCTACTTCGCATTGATAAGAATCTAAATCATCTGTTTCGGATGGATTTAAAGCTATCTCGTTTGTTTCGCATGCAGTTGAAGATAAATCATGTATATCACAAGTATTTGAAGCTAATCCATTTGTTTCGCGTGGATTCGAAGATCAGCCTTCTACATGCATTGATTTGAAGTTAAATCATATGTTTCGCATGGATTTGAAGCTAATCGTTTGTATCGCATGCAGTTGAAGCTAAATCATGTATATCACAAGTATTTGAAGGTAAACCATTTGATTCGCATGGATTTGATGCTATGCCATCTACTTCGCTTTTATTTGAAACTGAATCATGTGTTTCTCTTGAATTTGAAGCTAACACGTTCGTTTCACATGCAGTTGAAGCTAAATCATGTATGTCCCAAGTATTTGAAGCTCAACCATTTGATTCGCATGGATACGAAGATCAGCCTTCTACTTCGCATTGATAAGAAGCAAAATCATGTGTTTCGCATGGATTTGAAGCTAACTCGTTCGTTTCGCTTGCATTTGAAGCTAAATCATGCAGATCACAAGTATTTGAAGCTGAACCACTTGTTTCGCATGGATTTGAAGATAAGCCTTCTACTTCGCATTGATTTGAATCTAAATCATGTGTTTCGAATGGATTTGAAGCTAACTAGTTTGTTTCGTAATGCAGTTGAAGCTAAATCATGTATGTCACAATTATTTGAAGCTAAACCATTTGATTCGCATGGATTTCAAAATAAGCCTTCTACTTCGCATTGATTTTAATCTAAATCATCTGTTTCGCATGGATTTAAAGCTATCTCGTTTGTTTCGCATGCAGTTGAAGATAAATCATGTATATCACAGGTATTTGAAGCTAAACCAGTTGTTTCGCATGGATTCGAAGATAAGCCTTCTAAATCGCATTGATTTCAAGCTAAATCATGTGTTTCGCATGGATTTGAAGCTAAGTCGCTAGTTTTGCATGCTGTTGAAGCTTATTCATGTACATCACAAGTATTTGAAGCTAAACCGTTTGTTTCGCAAGGATTCGAAGATCAGCCTTCTACTTTGCATTGATAAGAAGCTAAATCATGTGTTTCGCTTGGATTTCAAGCTAACTCGTTTGTTTCGCATGCAACTGAAGCTAAATCATGTATATCACAATTATTTGAAGCTAAACCATTTGATTCGCATGGATTTCAAAATAAGCCTTCTACTTGCATTGATTTTAATCTAAATCATCTGTTTCGGATGGATTTAAAGCTATCTCGTTTTTTTCGCATGCAGTTGAAGATAAATCATGTATATCACAGGTATTTGAAGCTAAACCATTTGTTTCGCATGGATTCGAATATAAGCCTTCTAAATCGCATTGATGTCAAGCTAAATCATATGTTTCGCATAGATTTGAAGCTAACTCGCTAATTTTGCATGCTGTTGAAGCTTATTCATGTATATCACAAGTATTTGAAGCTAAACCATTTGATTCGCATGGATTTCAAAATAAGCCTTCTACTTGCATTGATTTTAATCTAAATCATCTGTTTCGGATGGATTTAAAGCTATCTCGTTTTTTTCGCATGCAGTTGAAGATAAATCATGTATATCACAGGTATTTGAAGCTAAACCATTTGTTTCGCATGGATTCGAATATAAGCCTTCTAAATCGCATTGATGTCAAGCTAAATCATATGTTTCGCATAGATTTGAAGCTAACTCGCTAATTTTGCATGCTGTTGAAGCTTATTCATGTATATCACAAGTATTTGAAGCTAAACCATTTGTTTCGCAAGGATTCGAAGATCAGCCTTCTACTTCGCATTGATAAGAAGCTAACTCATGTGTTTCGCATGGATTTGAAGCTAACTCGTTAGTTTTGCATGCTGTTGAAGCTAAATCATGTATATCACAAGTATTTGAAGCTAAACCATTTGTTTCGCAAGGATACGAAGATCAGCCTTCTACTTCGCATTGATAAGAAGCAAAATCATGTGTTTCGCATGGATTTGATGCTAACTCGTTCGTTTCGCTTGCATTTGAAGCTAAATCATGCAGATCACAAGTATTTGAAGCTGAACCACTTGTTTCGCATGGATTTGAAGATAAGCCTTCTACTTCGCATTGATTTGAAGCTAAATCATGTGTTTCGAATGGATTTGAAGCTAACTCGTTTGTTTCGCATGCAATTGAAGCTAAATCATGTATATCACAATTATTTGAAGCTAAACCATTTGATTCGCATGGATTTCAAAATAAGCCTTCTACTTCGCATTGATTTTAATCTAAATCATCTGTTTCGGATGGATTTAAAGCTATCTCGTTTGTTTCGCATGCAGTTGAAGATAAATCATGTATATCACAAGTATTTGAAGCTAATCCATTTGTTTCGCGTGGATTCGAAGATCAGCCTTCTACTTCGCATTGATTTGAAGTTAAATCATATGTTTCGCATGGATTTGAAGCTAATCGTTTGTATCGCATGCAGTTGAAGCTAATTCATGTATATCACAAGTATTTGAAGCTAAACCATTTGATTCGCATGGATTTGATGCTATGCCATCTACTTCGCTTTTATTTGAAACTGAATCATGTGTTTCGCTTGGATTTCAAGCTAACTCGTTTGTTTCGCATGCAACTGAAGCTAAATCATGTATATCACAATTATTTGAAGCTAAACCATTTGTTTCGCATGGATTTCAAAATAAGCCTTCTACTTTGCATTGATTTTAATCTAAATCATCTGTTTCGGATGGATTTAAAGCTATCTCGTTTGTTTCGCATGCAGTTGAAGATAAATCATGTATATCACAAGTATTTGAAGCTAATCCATTTGTTTCGCGTGGATTCGAAGATCAGCCTTCTACTTCGCATTGATTTGAAGTTAAATCATATGTTTCGCATGGATTTGAAGCTAATCGTTTGTATCGCATGCAGTTGAAGCTAATTCATGTATATCACAAGTATTTGAAGCTAAACCATTTGATTCGCATGGATTTGATGCTATGCCATCTACTTCGCTTTTATTTGAAACTGAATCATGTGTTTCTCTTGAATTTGAAGCTAACACGTTCGTTTCACATGCAGTTGAAGCTAAATCATGTATGTCACAAGTATTTGAAGCTGAACCATTTGTTTCGCACGAATATCAGGCTAAACCATGTGTTTGGAATGAATTTGAAGCTAAATCATGTGTTTCGCATAGATTTGAAGCTAACTCATTTGTTACGCATGCAGTTCAAGCTGAATCATGTATATCCCAAGTATTTGAAGCTCAACCATTTGATTCGCATGGATTTGAAGATAAGCCTTCTACTTCGCATTGATTTTAATCTAAATCATGTGTTTCGCATGCATTTGAAGCTAATCGTTTGTATCGCATGGAGTTGAAGCTAAATCATGTATATCACAAGTATTTGAAGCTAAACCATTTGATTCGCATGGATTTGATGCTATGCCATCTACATCGTTTTTTTTTTGAAACTGAATCATGTGTTTCTCTTGAATTTGATGCTAACACTTTCGTTTCACATGCAGTTGAAGCTAAATCATGTATGTCACAAGTATTTGAAGCTGAACCATTTATATCGCACGAATATCAGGCTAAACAATGTGTTTGGAATGAATTTGAAGCTAAATCATGTGTTTCGCATAGATTTCAAGCTAACTCGTTTGTTTCGCATGCAACTGAAGCTAAATCATGTATATCACAATTATTTGAAGCTAAACCATTTGTTTCGCATGGATTTCAAAATAAGCCTTCTACTTCGCATTGATTTTAATCTAAATCATCTGTTTCGGATGGATTTAAAGCTATCTCGTTTGTTTCGCATGCAGTTGAAGATAAATCATGTATATCACAAGTATTTGAAGCTAATCCATTTGTTTCGCGTGGATTCGAAGATCAGCCTTCTACTTCGCATTGATTTGAAGTTAAATCATATGTTTCGCATGGATTTGAAGCTAATCGTTTGTATCGCATGCAGTTGAAGCTAATTCATGTATATCACAAGTATTTGAAGCTCAACCATTTGATTCGCATGGATTTGAAGATAAGCCTTCTACTTCGCATTGATTTTAATCTAAATCATGTGTTTCGCAGGCATTTGAAGCTAATCGTTTGTATCGCATGGAGTTGAAGCTAAATCATGTATATCACAAGTATTTGCAGCTAAACCATTTGATTCGCATGGATTTGATGCAATGCCATCTACTTCGCTTTTATTTGAAACTGAATCATGTTTTTCTCTTGAATTTTAAGCTAACTAGTTTGTTTCGTAATGCAGTTGAAGCTAAATCATGTATGTCACAATTATTTGAAGCTAAACCATTTGATTCGCATGGATTTCAAAATAAGCCTTCTACTTGCATTGATTTTAATCTAAATCATCTGTTTCGGATGGATTTAAAGCTATCTCGTTTTTTTCGCATGCAGTTGAAGATAAATCATGTATATCACAGGTATTTGAAGCTAAACCATTTGTTTCGCATGGATTCGAATATAAGCCTTCTAAATCGCATTGATGTCAAGCTAAATCATATGTTTCGCATAGATTTGAAGCTAACTCGCTAATTTTGCATGCTGTTGAAGCTTATTCATGTATATCACAAGTATTTGAAGCTAAACCATTTGTTTCGCAAGGATTCGAAGATCAGCCTTCTACTTCGCATTGATAAGAAGCTAACTCATGTGTTTCGCATGGATTTGAAGCTAACTCGTTAGTTTTGCATGCTGTTGAAGCTAAATCATGTATATCACAAGTATTTGAAGCTAAACCATTTGTTTCGCAAGGATACGAAGATCAGCCTTCTACTTCGCATTGATAAGAAGCAAAATCATGTGTTTCGCATGGATTTGATGCTAACTCGTTCGTTTCGCTTGCATTTGAAGCTAAATCATGCAGATCACAAGTATTTGAAGCTGAACCACTTGTTTCGCATGGATTTGAAGATAAGCCTTCTACTTCGCATTGATTTGAAGCTAAATCATGTGTTTCGAATGGATTTGAAGCTAACTCGTTTGTTTCGCATGCAATTGAAGCTAAATCATGTATATCACAATTATTTGAAGCTAAACCATTTGATTCGCATGGATTTCAAAATAAGCCTTCTACTTCGCATTGATTTTAATCTAAATCATCTGTTTCGGATGGATTTAAAGCTATCTCGTTTGTTTCGCATGCAGTTGAAGATAAATCATGTATATCACAAGTATTTGAAGCTAATCCATTTGTTTCGCGTGGATTCGAAGATCAGCCTTCTACTTCGCATTGATTTGAAGTTAAATCATATGTTTCGCATGGATTTGAAGCTAATCGTTTGTATCGCATGCAGTTGAAGCTAATTCATGTATATCACAAGTATTTGAAGCTAAACCATTTGATTCGCATGGATTTGATGCTATGCCATCTACTTCGCTTTTATTTGAAACTGAATCATGTGTTTCGCTTGGATTTCAAGCTAACTCGTTTGTTTCGCATGCAACTGAAGCTAAATCATGTATATCACAATTATTTGAAGCTAAACCATTTGTTTCGCATGGATTTCAAAATAAGCCTTCTACTTCGCATTGATTTTAATCTAAATCATCTGTTTCGGATGGATTTAAAGCTATCTCGTTTGTTTCGCATGCAGTTGAAGATAAATCATGTATATCACAAGTATTTGAAGCTAATCCATTTGTTTCGCGTGGATTCGAAGATCAGCCTTCTACTTCGCATTGATTTGAAGTTAAATCATATGTTTCGCATGGATTTGAAGCTAATCGTTTGTATCGCATGCAGTTGAAGCTAATTCATGTATATCACAAGTATTTGAAGCTAAACCATTTGATTCGCATGGATTTGATGCTATGCCATCTACTTCGCTTTTATTTGAAACTGAATCATGTGTTTCTCTTGAATTTGAAGCTAACACGTTCGTTTCACATGCAGTTGAAGCTAAATCATGTATGTCACAAGTATTTGAAGCTGAACCATTTGTTTCGCACGAATATCAGGCTAAACCATGTGTTTGGAATGAATTTGAAGCTAAATCATGTGTTTCGCATAGATTTGAAGCTAACTCATTTGTTACGCATGCAGTTCAAGCTGAATCATGTATATCCCAAGTATTTGAAGCTCAACCATTTGATTCGCATGGATTTGAAGATAAGCCTTCTACTTCGCATTGATTTTAATCTAAATCATGTGTTTCGCATGCATTTGAAGCTAATCGTTTGTATCGCATGGAGTTGAAGCTAAATCATGTATATCACAAGTATTTGAAGCTAAACCATTTGATTCGCATGGATTTGATGCTATGCCATCTACATCGTTTTTTTTTTGAAACTGAATCATGTGTTTCTCTTGAATTTGATGCTAACACTTTCGTTTCACATGCAGTTGAAGCTAAATCATGTATGTCACAAGTATTTGAAGCTGAACCATTTATATCGCACGAATATCAGGCTAAACAATGTGTTTGGAATGAATTTGAAGCTAAATCATGTGTTTCGCATAGATTTGAAGCTAACTCGTTTGTTACGCATGCAGTTGAAGCTGAATCATGTATATCCCAAGTATTTGAAGCTCAACCATTTGATTCGCATGGATTTCAAAATAAGCCTTCTACTTCGCATTGATTTGAAGCGAAAACATGTGTTTCGCTTGGATTTCAAGCTAACTCGTTTGTTTCGCATGCAACTGAAGCTAAATCATGTATATCACAATTATTTGAAGCTAAACCATTTGTTTCGCATGGATTTCAAAATAAGCCTTCTACTTCGCATTGATTTTAATCTAAATCATCTGTTTCGGATGGATTTAAAGCTATCTCGTTTGTTTCGCATGCAGTTGAAGATAAATCATGTATATCACAAGTATTTGAAGCTAATCCATTTGTTTCGCGTGGATTCGAAGATCAGCCTTCTACTTCGCATTGATTTGAAGTTAAATCATATGTTTCGCATGGATTTGAAGCTAATCGTTTGTATCGCATGCAGTTGAAGCTAATTCATGTATATCACAAGTATTTGAAGATCAACCATTTGATTCGCATGGATTTGAAGATAAGCCTTCTACTTCGCATTGATTTTAATCTAAATCATGTGTTTCGCAGGCATTTGAAGCTAATCGTTTGTATCGCATGGAGTTGAAGCTAAATCATGTATATCACAAGTATTTGCAGCTAAACCATTTGATTCGCATGGATTTGATGCAATGCCATCTACTTCGCTTTTATTTGAAACTGAATCATGTGTTTCTCTTGAATTTGAAGCTAACTAGTTTGTTTCGTAATGCAGTTGAAGCTAAATCATGTATATCACAATTATTTGAAGCTAAACCATTTGATTCGCATGGATTTCAAAATAAGCCTTCTACTTCGCATTGATTTTAATCTAAATCATCTGTTTCGCATGGATTAAAAGCTATTTCGTTTGTTTCGCATGCAGTTGAAGATAAATCATGTATATCACAGGTATTTGAAGCTAAACCAGTTGTTTCGCATGGATACGAAGATAAGCCTTCTAAATCGCATTGATTTCAAGCTAAATCATGTGTTTCGCATGGATTTGAAGCTAACTCGCTAGTTTTGCATGCTGTTGAAGCTTATTCATGTACATCACAAGTATTTGAAGCTAAGCCATTTGTTTCGCAAGGATTCGAAGATCAGTCTTCTACTTCGCATTGATAAGAAGCTAAATCATGTGTTTCGCTTGGATTTCAAGCTAACTCGTTTGTTTCGCATGCAACTGAAGCTAAATCATGTATATCACAATTATTTGAAGCTAAACCATTTGTTTCGCATGGATTTCAAAATAAGCCTTCTACTTCGCATTGATTTTAATCTAAATCATCTGTTTCGGATGGATTTAAAGCTATCTCGTTTGTTTCGCATGCAGTTGAAGATAAATCATGTATATCACAAGTATTTGAAGCTAATCCATTTGTTTCGCGTGGATTCGAAGATCAGCCTTCTACTTCGCATTGATTTGAAGTTAAATCATATGTTTCGCATGGATTTGAAGCTAATCGTTTGTATCGCATGCAGTTGAAGCTAATTCATGTATATCACAAGTATTTGAAGCTAAACCATTTGATTCGCATGGATTTGATGCTATGCCATCTACTTCGCTTTTATTTGAAACTGAATCATGTGTTTCTCTTGAATTTGAAGCTAACACGTTCGTTTCACATGCAGTTGAAGCTAAATCATGTATGTCACAAGTATTTGAAGCTGAACCATTTGTTTCGCACGAATATCAGGCTAAACCATGTGTTTGGAATGAATTTGAAGCTAAATCATGTGTTTCGCATAGATTTGAAGCTAACTCATTTGTTACGCATGCAGTTCAAGCTGAATCATGTATATCCCAAGTATTTGAAGCTCAACCATTTGATTCGCATGGATTTGAAGATAAGCCTTCTACTTCGCATTGATTTTAATCTAAATCATGTGTTTCGCATGCATTTGAAGCTAATCGTTTGTATCGCATGGAGTTGAAGCTAAATCATGTATATCACAAGTATTTGAAGCTAAACCATTTGATTCGCATGGATTTGATGCTATGCCATCTACATCGTTTTTTTTTGAAACTGAATCATGTGTTTCTCTTGAATTTGATGCTAACACTTTCGTTTCACATGCAGTTGAAGCTAAATCATGTATGTCACAAGTAAGTGAAGCTGAACCATTTATATCGCACGAATATCAGGCTAAACAATGTGTTTGGAATGAATTTGAAGCTAAATCATGTGTTTCGCATAGATTTGAAGCTAACTCGTTTGTTACGCATGCAGTTGAAGCTGAATCATGTATATCCCAAGTATTTGAAGCTCAACCATTTGATTCGCATGGATTTCAAAATAAGCCTTCTACTTCGCATTGATTTGAAGCGAAAACATGTGTTTCGCTTGGATTTCAAGCTAACTCGTTTGTTTCGCATGCAATTGAAGCTAAATCATGTATATCACAATTATTTGAAGCTAAACCATTTGTTTCGCATGGATTTCAAAATAAGCCTTCTACTTCGCATTGATTTTAATCTAAATCATCTGTTTCGGATGGATTTAAAGCTATCTCGTTTGTTTCGCATGCAGTTGAAGATAAATCATGTATATCACAAGTATTTGAAGCTAATCCATTTGTTTCGCGTGGATTCGAAGATCAGCCTTCTACTTCGCATTGATTTGAAGTTAAATCATATGTTTCGCATGGATTTGAAGCTAATCGTTTGTATCGCATGCAGTTGAAGCTAATTCATGTATATCACAAGTATTTGAAGCTAAACCATTTGATTCGCATGGATTTGATGCTATGCCATCTACTTCGCTTTTATTTGAAACTGAATCATGTGTTTCTCTTGAATTTGAAGCTAACACGTTCGTTTCACATGCAGTTGAAGCTAAATCATGTATGTCACAAGTATTTGAAGCTGAACCATTTGTTTCGCACGAATATCAGGCTAAACCATGTGTTTGGAATGAATTTGAAGCTAAATCATGTGTTTCGCATAGATTTGAAGCTAACTCATTTGTTACGCATGCAGTTCAAGCTGAATCATGTATATCCCAAGTATTTGAAGCTCAACCATTTGATTCGCATGGATTTGAAGATAAGCCTTCTACTTCGCATTGATTTTAATCTAAATCATGTGTTTCGCATGCATTTGAAGCTAATCGTTTGTATCGCATGGAGTTGAAGCTAAATCATGTATATCACAAGTATTTGAAGCTAAACCATTTGATTCGCATGGATTTGATGCTATGCCATCTACATCGTTTTTTTTTGAAACTGAATCATGTGTTTCTCTTGAATTTGATGCTAACACTTTCGTTTCACATGCAGTTGAAGCTAAATCATGTATGTCACAAGTAAGTGAAGCTGAACCATTTATATCGCACGAATATCAGGCTAAACAATGTGTTTGGAATGAATTTGAAGCTAAATCATGTGTTTCGCATAGATTTGAAGCTAACTCGTTTGTTACGCATGCAGTTGAAGCTGAATCATGTATATCCCAAGTATTTGAAGCTCAACCATTTGATTCGCATGGATTTCAAAATAAGCCTTCTACTTCGCATTGATTTGAAGCGAAAACATGTGTTTCGCTTGGATTTCAAGCTAACTCGTTTGTTTCGCATGCAATTGAAGCTAAATAATGTATCAAACAAGTATTTGAAGCTAAACCATTTGTTTCGCATGGATTCGAAGATCAGCCTTCTACTTCGCATTGATAAGAAGCTAACTCATGTGTTTCGCATGGACTTGAAGCTAACTCGTTAGTTTTGCATGCTGTTGAAGCTAAATCATGTATATCACAAGTATTTGAAGCTAAACCATTTGTTTCGCAAGGTTACGAAGATCAGCCTTCTACTTCGCATTGATTTGAAACTAAATCATGTGTTTCGAATGGATTTGAAGCTAACTCGTTTGTTTCGCATGCAATTGAAGCTACATCATGTATATCACAATTATTTGAAGCTAAACCATTTGATTCGCATGGATTTCAAAATAAGCCTTCTACTTGCATTGATTTTAATCTAAATCATCTGTTTCGGATGGATTTAAAGCTATCTCGTTTTTTTCGCATGCAGTTGAAGATAAATCATGTATATCACAGGTATTTGAAGCTAAACCATTTGTTTCGCATGGATTCGAATATAAGCCTTCTAAATCGCATTGATAAGAAGCTAACTCATGTGATTCGCATGGATTTGAAGCTAACTCGTTCGTTTTGCATGCTGTTGAAGCTTATTCATGTATATCACAAGTATTTGAAGCTAAACCATTTGTTTCGCAAGGATTCGAAGATCAGCCTTCTACTTCGCATTGATAAGAAGCTAAATCATCTGTTTCGGATGGATTTAAAGCTATCTCGTTTGTTTCGCATGCAGTTGAAGATAAATCATGTATATCAGAAGTATTTGAAGCTAATCCATTTGTTTCGCGTGGATTCGAAGATCAGCCTTCTACATGCATTGATTTGAAGTTAAATCATATGTTTCGCATGGATTTGAAGCTAATCGTTTGTATCGCATGCAGTTGAAGCTAAATCATGTATATCACAAGTATTTGAAGGTAAACCATTTGATTCGCATGGATTTGATGCTATGCCATCTACTTCGCTTTTATTTGAAACTGAATCATGTGTTTCTCTTGAATTTGAAGCTAACACGTTCGTTTCACATGCAGTTGAAGCTAAATCATGTATGTCCCAAGTATTTGAAGCTCAACCATTTGATTCGCATGGATTTGAAGATAAGCCTTCTACTTCGCATTGATTTTAATCTAAATCATGTGTTTCGCATGCATTTGAAGCTAATCGTTTGTATCGCATGGAGTTGAAGCTAAATCAGGTATATCACAAGTATTTGCAGCTAAACCATTTGATTCGCATGGATTTGATGCAATGCCATCTACTTCGCTTTTATTTGAAACTGAATCATGTTTTTCTCTTGAATTTTAAGCTAACTAGTTTGTTTCGTAATGCAGTTGAAGCTAAATCATGTATGTCACAATTATTTGAAGCTAAACCATTTGATTCGCATGGATTTCAAAATAAGCCTTCTACTTCGCATTGATTTTAATCTAAATCATCTGTTTCGCATGGATTTAAAGCTATCTCGTTTGTTTCGCATGCAGTTGAAGATAAATCATGTATATCACAGGTATTTGAAGCTAAACCAGTTGTTTCGCATGGATTCGAAGATAAGCCTTCTAAATCGCATTGATTTCAAGCTAAATCATGTGTTTCGCATGGATTTGAAGCTAAGTCGCTAGTTTTGCATGCTGTTGAAGCTTATTCATGTACATCACAAGTATTTGAAGCTAAACCGTTTGTTTCGCAAGGATTCGAAGATCAGCCTTCTACTTTGCATTGATAAGAAGCTAAATCATGTGTTTCGCTTGGATTTCAAGCTAACTCGTTTGTTTCGCATGCAACTGAAGCTAAATCATGTATATCACAATTATTTGAAGCTAAACCATTTGATTCGCATGGATTTCAAAATAAGCCTTCTACTTGCATTGATTTTAATCTAAATCATCTGTTTCGGATGGATTTAAAGCTATCTCGTTTTTTTCGCATGCAGTTGAAGATAAATCATGTATATCACAGGTATTTGAAGCTAAACCATTTGTTTCGCATGGATTCGAATATAAGCCTTCTAAATCGCATTGATGTCAAGCTAAATCATTTGTTTCGCATAGATTTGAAGCTAACTCGCTAATTTTGCATGCTGTTGAAGCTTATTCGTGTATATCACAAGTATTTGAAGCTAAACCATTTGTTTCGCAAAGATTCGAAGATCAGCCTTCTACTTCGCATTGATAAGAAGCTAACTCATGTGTTTCGCATGGATTTGAAGCTAACTCGTTAGTTTTGCATGCTGTTGAAGCTAAATCATGTATATCACAAGTATTTGAAGCTAAACCATTTGTTTCGCAAGGATACGAAGATCAGCCTTCTACTTCGCATTGATAAGAAGCAAAATCATGTGTTTCGCATGGATTTGAAGCTAACTCGTTCGTTTCGCTTGCATTTGAAGCTAAATCATGCAGATCACAAGTATTTGAAGCTGAACCACTTGTTTCGCATGGATTTGAAGATAAGCCTTCTACTTCGCATTGATTTGAAGCTAAATCATGTGTTTCGAATGGATTTGAAGCTAACTCGTTTGTTTCGCATGCAATTGAAGCTAAATCATGTATATCACAATTATTTGAAGCTAAACCATTTGATTCGCATGGATTTAAAATAAGCCTTCTACTTCGCATTGATTTTAATCTAAATCATCTGTTTCGGATGGATTTAAAGCTATCTCGTTTGTTTCGCATGCAGTTGAAGATAAATCATGTATATCACAAGTATTTGAAGCTAATCCATTTGTTTCGCGTGGATTCGAAGATCAGCCTTCTACTTCGCATTGATTTGAAGTTAAATCATATGTTTCGCATGGATTTGAAGCTAATCGTTTGTATCGCATGCAGTTGAAGCTAAATCATGTATATCACAAGTATTTGAAGCTAAACCATTTGATTCGCATGGATTTGATGCTATGCCATCTACTTCGCTTTTATTTGAAACTGAATCATGTGTTTCTCTTGAATTTGAAGCTAACACGTTCGTTTCACATGCAGTTGAAGCTAAATCATGTATGTCACAAGTATTGGAAACTGAACCATTTGTTTCGCACGAATATCAGGCTAAACCATGTGTTTGGAATGAATTTGAAGCTAAATGATGTGTTTCGCATAGATTTGAAGCTATCTCATTTGTTACGCATGCAGTTGAAGCTGAATCATGCATATCCCAAGTATTTGAAGCTCAACCATTTGATTCGCATGGATTTGAAGATAAGCCTTCTACTTCGCATTGATTTTAATCTAAATCATGTGTTTCGCATGCATTTGAAGCTAATCGTTTGTATCGCATGGAGTTGAAGCTAAATCATGTACATCACAAGTATTTGCAGCTAAACCATTTGATTCGCATGGATTTGATGCAATGCCATCTACTTCGCTTTGATTTGAAACTGAATCATGTGTTTCTCTTGAATTTGAAGCTAACTAGTTTGTTTCGTAATGCAGTTGAAGCTAAATCATGTATATCACAATTATTTGAAGCTAAACCATTTGATTCGCATGGATTTCAAAATAAGCCTTCTACTTCGCATTGATTTTAATCTAAATCATCTGTTTCGCATGGATTAAAAGCTATTTCGTTTGTTTCGCATGCAGTTGAAGATAAATCATGTATATCACAGGTATTTGAAGCTAAACCAGTTGTTTCGCATGGATTCGAAGATAAGCCTTCTAAATCGCATTGATTTCAAGCTAAATCATGTGTTTCGCATGGATTTGAAGCTAACTCGCTAGTTTTGCATGCTGTTGAAGCTTATTCATGTACATCACAAGTATTTGAAGCTAAGCCATTTGTTTCGCAAGGATTCGAAGATCAGTCTTCTACTTCGCATTGATAAGAAGCTAAATCATGTGTTTCGCTTGGATTTCAAGCTAACTCGTTTGTTTCGCATGCAGTTGAAGCTAATTCATGTATATCACAAGTATTTGAAGCTAAACCATTTGATTCGCATGGATTTGATGCTATGCCATCTACTTCGCTTTTATCTGAAACTGAATCATGTGTTTCTCTTGAATTTGAAGCTAACACGTTCGTTTCACATGCAGTTGAAGCTAAATCATGTATGTCACAAGTATTTGAAGCTGAACCATTTGTTTCGCACGAATATCAGGCTAAACCATGTGTTTGGAATGAATTTGAAGCTAAATCATGTGTTTCGCATAGATTTGAAGCTAACTCATTTGTTACGCATGCAGTTCAAGCTGAATCATGTATATCCCAAGTATTTGAAGCTCAACCATTTGATTCGCATGGATTTGAAGATAAGCCTTCTACTTCGCATTGATTTTAATCCAAATCATGTGTTTCGCATGCATTTGAAGCTAATCGTTTGTATCGCATGGAGTTGAAGCTAAATCATGTATATCACAAGTATTTGAAGCTAAACCATTTGATTCGCATGGATTTGATGCTATGCCATCTACATCGTTTTTTTTTGAAACTGAATCATGTGTTTCTCTTGAATTTGATGCTAACACTTTCGTTTCACATGCAGTTGAAGCTAAATCATGTATGTCACAAGTATTTGAAGCTGAACCATTTATATCGCACGAATATCAGGCTAAACAATGTGTTTGGAATGAATTTGAAGCTAAATCATGTGTTTCGCATAGATTTGAAGCTAACTCGTTTGTTACGCATGCAGTTGAAGCTGAATCATGTATATCCCAAGTATTTGAAGCTCAACCATTTGATTCGCATGGATTTCAAAATAAGCCTTCTACTTCGCATTGATTTGAAGCGAAAACATGTGTTTCGCTTGGATTTCAAGCTAACTCGTTTGTTTCGCATGCAATTGAAGCTAAATAATGTATCAAACAAGTATTTGAAGCTAAACCATTTGTTTCGCATGGATTCGAAGATCAGCCTTCTACTTCGCATTGATAAGAAGCTAACTCATGTGTTTCGCATGTACTTGAAGCTAACTCGTTAGTTTTGCATGCTGTTGAAGCTAAATCATGTATATCACAGGTATTTGAAGCTAAACCATTTGATTCGCAAGGTTACGAAGATCAGCCTTCTACTTCGCATTGATTTGAAACTAAATCATGTGTTTCGAATGGATTTGAAGCTAACTCGTTTGTTTCGCATGCAATTGAAGCTACATCATGTATATCACAATTATTTGAAGCTAAACCATTTGATTCGCATGGATTTCAAAATAAGCCTTCTACTTGCATTGATTTTAATCTAAATCATCTGTTTCGGATGGATTTAAAGCTATCTCGTTTTTTTCGCATGCAGTTGAAGATAAATCATGTATATCACAGGTATTTGAAGCTAAACCATTTGTTTCGCATGGATTCGAATATAAGCCTTCTAAATCGCATTGATAAGAAGCTAACTCATGTGATTCGCATGGATTTGAAGCTAACTCGTTAGTTTTGCATGCTGTTGAAGCTTATTCATGTATATCACAAGTATTTGAAGCTAAACCATTTGTTTCGCAAGGATTCGAAGATCAGCCTTCTACTTCGCATTGATAAGAAGCTAAATCATCTGTTTCGGATGGATTTAAAGCTATCTCGTTTGTTTCGCATGCAGTTGAAGCTAAATCATGTATATCACAAGTATTTGAAGCTAAACCATTTGATTCCCATGGATTTGAAGCTAAGCCTACTACTTCGCATTGATTTGAAGCTAAATCATGTGTTTCGCATGCATTTGAATCTAAAACATTTGTTTCGCATGGATTCGAAGATCAGCCTTCTGCTTCGGATTGATTTGCAGCTAAATCATGTGTTTAGCATGGATTTGAAGCTAACTCGTTTGTGTCGCATGCTGTTGAAGCTAAATCATGTATATCACAAGCATTTTATTCTGTACCGTTTGTTTCGCATGGATTCGAAGATCAGACTTCTGCTTCGCATTGATTTGAAGCTAAATCATGTGTTTCGCATGGATTTGAAGCTTACTCGTTTGTTTTGCATGCAGTTGAAGCTAAATCATGTATAACACAAGTGTTTGAAGCTAACCCGTTTGATTCGCATGGATTTAATGATAAGCCTTCTACTTCGCATTGATTTGAAGCTAAATCATGTGGTTCGCATGGATTGGAAGCAAACTCATTTGCTTCGCCTGCATTTGAAGCTATACCACTTATATCGCAATTATCTGAAGATTATTGATTTGTTTCTTATTAACTTGAAGCTAAGCCTTCTACTTCGCATTGATTTGAAGCGAAATCATGTGTTTCGCATGGATTTGAAGCTAACTCGTTTGTTTCGCATGCAGTTGAAGCTAAATCATGTCTATCACAAGTGTTTGAAGGTAAACCATTTGTTTTGCATGGATTCGAAGATCACCCTTCTTCTTCGCACTGATTTGAAGCTAAATCATGTGTTTAGCATTGATTTGAAGCTAAATCATGTGGTTCGCATGGATTGGAAGCAAACTCATTTGCTTCGCCTGCATTTGAAGCTATACCACTTATATCGCAATTATCTGAAGATTATTGATTTGTTTCTTATTAACTTGAAGCTAAGCCTTCTACTTCGCATTGATTTGAAGCTAAATCATGTGTTTCGCATGGATTTGAAGATAAGCCTTCTACTTCGCGTTGACTTGATGCTAAATTATGTTTTTCGCTTGGATTTGAAGCTAACACGTTTGTTTCGCATGCTGTTGAAGCTAAATCATGTATATCACAAGTATTTGAAGCTAAACAATTTGTTGCGCATGCATTTGAAACAACGCCTTCTACTTCGCATTGATTTGAAGCTAAATAATATGTTTCGCTTGGATTTTAAGCTAACTCGTTTGTTTGACATGCAGTTGAAGTTAAATCATGGATATCACAAGTATTTGAAGCTGAACCATTCGTTTCGCAAGGATTTGAAGCTAAGGCTTCTACTTCGCATTGAGTTGAATGCAAATCATGTGTTTCACTTGGATTTGAAGCTAAGCCTTCTACTTCCAATTGATTTGAAGCTAACCATATGTTTCTCATGTATTTGAAGCTAAGCCTTCTACTTCGCATTGATTTGAAGCTAAATCATGTGTTTCGCATGGATTGGAAGCAAACTCATTTGCTTCGCCTGCATTTGAAGCTATACCACTTATATCGCAATTATCTGAAGATTATTGATTTGTTTCTCATTAACTTGTAGCTAAGCCTTCTACTTCGCATTGATTTGAAGCTAAATCATGTGTTTCCCATGGATTCGAAGCTAACTCGTTCGTTTCGCCTGCATTTGAAGCTAAATCACGTATATCACAAGTATTTGAAGCTAAACCATTTGTTTCGCAAGGATTCGAAGATCAGCTTTCTACTTCGCATTGATTTGCAGCTAAATCATGTGTTTAGCATGGATTTGAAGCTAACTCGTTTGTTTCGCATGCAGTTGTAGCTAAATCATGTATATCACAAGTATTTCAATCTGAACCGTTTGATTAGCATGGATTCGAAGATCACCCTTATTCTTCGCATTGATTTGAAGTTAAATCATGTGTTCCGCTTGGATTTTAAGCTAACTCGTTTGTATCACATGCAGTTGAAGGTAAATCATGTATATCACAAGTATTCGAAGCTAAACGATTTGTTTCGCATGGATTTGAAGATAAGCCTTCTACTTCGCGTTGACTTGATGCTAAATTATGTTTTTCGCTTGGATTCGAAGCTAACACGTTTGTTTCGCATGCTGTTGAAGCTAAATCATGTATATCACAAGTATTTGAAGCTAAATAATCCCTTTCGTGTGGATTCAAAGATCAGCCTTCTACTTCGCATTGATTTGATGCTAAATCATGTGTTTCGCATGGATTTGAAGCTAACTCGTTTGTTTCGCTTGCTGTTGAATGTAAATCATGTATATCACAAGTATTTGAAGCTAAACCATTTGTTTCGCATGGATTCGAAGTTCAGCCTTCTATTTCGCATTGATTTGAAGCTAAATCATGTGTTTCGCATGGATTCGAAGTTCAGCCTTCTATTTCGTATCGATTTGAAGCTAAATCATGTGTTTCACATGGATTTGAAGCAATCTCGTTTGTTTCGCATGGATTTGAAACTAAGCCTTCAACTTCGCGTTGACCTGATGCTAAATCATGTTTTTCGCTTGGATTTGAAGCTAACTCGTTTGTTTCGCATGCTGTTGAAGCTAAATCATGTATATCACAAGTGTTTGAAGCTAAACCATTTGTTTCGCATGGATTCGAAGATAACCCTTCTACTTCGCATTGATTTGAAGCTAAATCGTGTGTTTCGCATGGATTTGAAGCTAGCTCGTTTGTTTCGCATGCAGTTGAAGCTAAATCATGTATATCACAAGTATTTGAAGCTAAACCATTTTATTCCCATGGATTTGAAGCTATGCCTTCTACTTCGCATTGATTTGATGTTAAATCATATGTTTCGCATGGATGTGAAGCTATCTCGTTTGTTTCGCATGCACTTGAATATAAATCAAGTATATTACAAGTATTTGAAGCTAAACCGTTTGATTCGCATGGATTTGAAGCCAAGCCTTCTACCTCGCATTGATTTGAAGCTAAATAATATGTTTCGCTTGGATATTAAGCTAACTCGTTTGTTCGACATGCAGTTGAAGTTAAATCATGAATATAACGAGTATTTGAAGCTAAACCATTCGTTTCGCAAGGATTTGAAGCTAAGGCTTCTACTTCGCATTGAGTTGAATGCAAATCATGTGTTTCGCTTGGATTTGAAGCTAAGCCTTCTACTTCCAATTGATTTGAAGCTAACCATATGTTTCTCATGTATTTGAAGCTAAGCCTTCTACTTCGCATTGATTTGAAGCTAAATCATGTGTTTTGCATGGATTGGAAGCTTACTCGTTTGTTTTGCATGCAGTTGAAGCTAAATCATGTATGTCGCAAGTGTTTGAAGCTAACCCGTTTGATTCGCATGGATTTGATGATAAGCCTTCTACTTCGCATTGATTTGAAGCTAAATCATGTGGTTCGCATGCATTGGAAGCAAACTCATTTGCTTCGCCTGCATTTGAAGCTACACCACTTATATCGCAATTATCTGAAGATTATTGATTTGTTTCTTATTAACTTGAAGCTAAGCCTTCTACTTCGCATTGATTTGATCTTAGATCATATGTTTCGCATGGATTTGAAGCTATCTCGTTTGTTTCGCATGCAGTTGAAGCTAAATCATGTATATCACAAGTGTTTGAAGCTAAACCATTTGTTTCGCATGGATTCGAAGATAACCCTTCTACTTCGCATTGATTTGAAGCCAAATCATGTGTTTCGCATGCATTTGAAGCCAACTCGATTGTTTCACATGCAGTTCAAGGTAAATCATGTACATCACAATTATTTGATGCTAAACCATTTGATTCCCATGGATTTGATGCTAAGCCTTCTACTTCGCATTGATTTGAATCGAAATCATGTGTTTCGCTTGGATTTGAAGCTAACTCGTTTGTTCCACATGCAGTTGAAGCTAAATCATGTATATCACAAGCATTTGAAGCTATACCATTTGTTTCGCCTGGATTTGAAGCTAAGCCTTCTACTTCGCATTGAATTGAAGTTAAATCATGCATTTCGCATGGATTCGAAGCTAACTCGTTTGATTAGCTTGCTGTTGAAGCAAAATCACGCATATCACAAGTATTTGTAACTAAACCATTTGCTTCGCATGGATTCGAAGATCTGTCTTCTAGTTCGCATTGATTTGAAGCTAAATCACGTGTTTCGCATAGATTAGAAGCTAACTCGTTTTTTTCGCCTGCATTTGAAGCTAGATCACTTATATCGTAAGTATCTGAAGCTAAATCATTTGTTTATCATGGATTTGAAGCTAAACCATCAACATCGCATTAATATGAAGCTAAATCATGTGATTCGCTTGGATTTGAAGCTAACTCGTTTGTTCCACATGCAGTTCAAGCTAAATCATGTATATCACAAGTATTTGAAGCTGAACCATTTGTTTCGCATGGATTCGAAGTTCAGCCTTCTATTTCGCATTGATTTGAAGCTAAATCATGTGTTTCGCATGGATTCGAAGTTCAGCCTTCTATTTCGCATCGATTTGAAGCTAAATCATGTGTTTCACATGGATTTGAAGCAATCTCGTTTGTTTCGCATGGATTTGAAACTAAGCCTTCAACTTCGCGTTGACCTGATGCTAAATCATGTTTTTCGCTTGGATTTGAAGCTAACTCGTTTGTTTCGCATGCTGTTGAAGCTAAATCATGTATATCACAAGTGTTTGAAGCTAAACCATTTGTTTCGCATGGATTCGAAGATAACCCTTCTACTTCGCATTGATTTGAAGCTAAATCGTGTGTTTCGCATGGATTTGAAGCTAACTCGTTTGTTTCGCTTGCTGTTGAATGTAAATCATGTATATCACAAGTATTTGAAGCTAAACCATTCGTTTCGCAAGGATTTGAAGCTAAGGCTTCTACTTCGCATTGAGTTGAATGCAAATCATGTGTTTCGCTTGGATTTGAAGCTAAGCCTTCTACTTCCAATTGATTTGAAGCTAACCATATGTTTCTCATGTATTTGAAGCTAAGCCTTCTACTTCGCATTGATTTGAAGCTAAATCATGTGTTTTGCATGGATTGGAAGCTTACTCGTTTGTTTTGCATGCAGTTGAAGCTAAATCATGTATGTCGCAAGTGTTTGAAGCTAACCCGTTTGATTCGCATGGATTTGATGATAAGCCTTCTACTTCGCATTGATTTGAAGCTAAATCATGTGGTTCGCATGCATTGGAAGCAAACTCATTTGCTTCGCCTGCATTTGAAGCTACACCACTTATATCGCAATTATCTGAAGATTATTGATTTGTTTCTTATTAACTTGAAGCTAAGCCTTCTACTTCGCATTGATTTGATCTTAGATCATATGTTTCGCATGGATTTGAAGCTATCTCGTTTGTTTCGCATGCAGTTGAAGCTAAATCATGTATATCACAAGTGTTTGAAGCTAAACCATTTGTTTCGCATGGGTTCGAAGATAACCCTTCTACTTCGCATTGATTTGAAGCCAAATCATGTGTTTCGCATGCATTTGAAGCCAACTCGATTGTTTCACATGCAGTTCAAGGTAAATCATGTACATCACAATTATTTGATGCTAAACCATTTGATTCCCATGGATTTGATGCTAAGCCTTCTACTTCGCATTGATTTTAATCGAAATCATGTGTTTCGCTTGGATTTGAAGCTAACTCGTTTGTTCCACATGCAGTTGAAGCTAAATCATGTATATCACAAGCATTTGAAGCTATACCATTTGTTTCGCCTGGATTTGAAGCTAAGCCTTCTACTTCGCATTGAATTGAAGTTAAATCATGCATTTCGCATGGATTCGAAGCTAACTCGTTTGATTCGCTTGCTGTTGAAGCAAAATCACGCATATCACAAGTATTTGTAACTAAACCATTTGCTTCGCATGGATTCGAAGATCTGTCTTCTAGTTCGCATTGATTTGAAGCTAAATCACGTGTTTCGCATAGATTAGAAGCTAACTCGTTTTTTCGCCTGCATTTGAAGCTAGATCACTTATATCGTAAGTATCTGAAGCTAAATCATTTGTTTATCATGGATTTGAAGCTAAACCATCAACATCGCATTAATATGAAGCTAAATCATGTGATTCGCTTGGATTTGAAGCTAACTCGTTTGTTCCACATGCAGTTGAAGCTAAATCATGTATATCACAAGTATTTGAAGCTGAACCATTTGTTACGCTTGGATTTGAAACCACGCCGTCTACTTCGCATTGATTTGAAGCTGAATCATGTGTTTCGCTTGTATTTGAAGATAACTCGTTTCTTTCGCATGTAGTTGAAGCTAAATCATGTATATCACAAGCATTTGAAACTAAACCATTTGATTCGCACGGATTTGAAGCTAAGCCTTCTACTTCGTATTGATTTGAAGTTAAATCATTTGTTTCCCTTGGATTTGAAGCTAACTCGTTTGCTCGGCATGCAGTTGAAGCTAAATCGTGTATATCACAAGTATTTGAACCTATACCATTTGTTTTGCATGGATTCGTAGACAAGCCTTCTACTGCGCATTGATTTGAAGCTAAATCATGTGTATCGCATGGATTCGAAGCTAACTCGTTTGATTCGCTTGCTGTTGAAGCAAAATCACGCATATCACAAGTATTTGAAACTAAACCATTTGTTTCGCATGGATTCGATCTGCCTTCTAGTTCGCATTGATTTGAAGCTGAATCACGTGTTTCGCATAGATTAGAAGCTAACTCGTTTGTTTCGCATTCATTTGAAGCTATATCACTTCTATCGCAAGTATTTGAAGCTAAATCATGTGTTTCGCATGGATTTGAAGCTAACTCGTTTGTTTCTCCTGCATTTGAAGCTATATCACTTATATCCGCAAGTATTTGAAGCTAAACCATACGTTTCCCATGGATTTGAAGCTAAGCCTTCTACTTCGCTTCGATTTGAAGCTCAATCATGTCATTCACAGAGATTAGAAGCTAACTCTATTGTTTCACCTGCATATGAAGCTATATCACATATATTCGCAAGTATTGGTAGTTAAACCATTCGTTTCGCATGGATTTGAAGCTAAGCCTTCTACTTCGCATTGATTTGAATCTAAATCATGTGTTTTGCATGGATTTGAAGCTAATTCGTTTGTTTCGCCAGCATTTGAAGCTATATCACATATATTCGCAAGTATTTGAATGTCAATTATTCGTTTCGCATGGATTTGAACCTAAGCCTTCTACTTCGCATTGATTTGAGGCTAAATCATGTGCTTTGCATGGATTTGCAGCTAACTCGTTTGATTCGCATGCAGTTGAAGCTAAATCATGTTTATCACAAGTATCTGAATCTAAACCATCTGTTTCGCATGAATATAAAGCTGAACCATGTGTTTCTCATGAATTTGAAACTATATCATGTGTTTCGCATGGATTTGAAGCTAACTCGTTTATTTCGCCTGAATTTGATGCTAAATCATGTATATCACAAGTATTTGAAGCTAAACCATTTGTTTCGCAGGGATTCGAAGATAAGCCTTCTACTTCGCATTGATTTGAAGCTAAATCATGTGTTTGGCATGGATTTGAAGCTAACTCGTTTGCTTCGTCTGCATTTGAAGCTATATCACTTATATTCGCAAGCATTTGGAGCTCAATCATTCGTTTCGCATGGATTTGAAGCTAAGCCTTCTACTTCGCATTTATTTGAAGCTAAATCATGTGGTTGCGCATGGATTAGAAGATAACACGTTTGTTTCGCATGCAGTTGAAGCTAAATCATGTATATCACAAGTATTTGAAGCTAAACCACTTGTTTCGCATAGATTCGAAGATAAGCCTTCTACTTCGCCTTGATTTGATGATAAATCAAGTGTTTCGCATGGATTTGATGCTAACTCGTTTGTTTCGCTTGCTGTTGAATGTAAATCATGTATATCACAAGTATTTGAAGCTGAACCACTTGTTTCGCATAGATTCGATGATAAGCCTTCTACTTCGCCTTGATTTGATGATAAATCAAGTGTTTCGCATGTATTTGATGCTAACTCGTTTGTTTCGCTTGCTGTTGAATGTAAATCATGTATATCACAAGTATTTGAAGCTAAAACATTTGATTCGCATGGATTTGAAGCTAAGCCTTCTACTTCGCACTGATTTGAAGCTAAACCATTTGTTTCGCATGGATTCGAAGATAAGCCTTCAACCTCGCATTCAATTGAAGCTAAATCATGTGTTTCGTATGGATTTGAAGATAACACGTTTGTTTCGCATGCTGTTGAAGCTAAATCATGTATATTACAAGCATTTGAAGCTAAACCATTTGTTTCGCATGGATTCGAAGATAAGCCTTCTACTTCGCATTGATTTGATGCTAAATCACGTGTTTCGTTTGGATTTGAGGCTAAATCGTTTGTTTCGCATGCTGTTGAATGTAAATCATGTATATCACAAGTATTTGAAGCTAAACCATTTGTTTCGCAGGGATTCGAAGATAAGCCTTCTACTTCGCATTGATTTGAAGCTAAATCATGTGTTTGGCATGGATTTGAAGCTAACTCGTTTGCTTCGTCTGCATTTGAAGCTATATCACTTATATTCGCAAGCATTTGGAGCTCAATCATTCGTTTCGCATGGATTTGGAGCTAAGCCTTCTACTTCGCATTTATTTGAAGCTAAATCATGTGGTTGCGCATGGATTTGAAGATAACACGTTTGTTTCGCATGCAGTTGAAGCTATATCACTTATATTCGCAAGTATTTGAAACCAAATCATACGGTTCGCATGGATTTGAAGCTATGCCTTCTACTTCGCATTGATTTGAATCTGAATCATGTGTTTCGCTTGCATTTGAAGCTAACTCGTTTGTTTCCCATAGATTTGAAGCTAAATCATGTGTTTCGCATGGATTTGAAGCTACCTCGTTTGTTTCGCCTGCATTTGAAGCTACATTACTTCTATTCGAAAGTATTTGATGATAAATCATTCGTTTCGCATGGATTTGAAGCTAACCCTTCAACTTCGCATTCATTTGAAGCTAAATCATGCGTTTCGCATGGATTTGAAGCTATATCACTTATATTCGCAAGTATTTGAAGGTCAATCATTCGTTTCGCATGTATATGAAGCTAATCCTTCTACTTCGGATTGTTTTGAAGCTAAATCATGTGTTTCGCATGCATTTGTAGCTAACTCGTTTGTTTCGCACGCAGTTGACGCTAAATGGTGTATATCACGATTATTTGAAGCTATTCCATTTGATTCGCATGGATTTGAAACGAAGCCTTCTGCTTCGCATTGAGTTGAAGCTAAAACATGCATCTCGCATGGATTTGAAGCTAACTCGTTTTTTTTCGCCTGCATTTGGAGCTATATCACTTATATTCGCAAGTATTTGAAGGCCAATCATTCGTTTCGCATGGATTTGAAGCTAATCCTTCTACTTCGCATTCATTTGAAGTTAAATCATGCGTTTCGCACGGATTTGTAGCTAACTCGTTTGATTCACCAGCATTTCAAGCTATGTCACTTATATGGCAAGTGTTTGAAGGTAAATCATTTGTGTCGCATGGGTTTGAAGCTAAGCCTTCTACTTCGGATGGATTTGAAGCTAAATCATGTGTTTCGCTTGGATTTGAAGATAACTCGTTCGATTCGCATGCAGTTGAAGCTAAATCATGTAAATCACAAGTATTTGAAGCAAAACCATTTGTTTCGCATGAATATTAAGCTGAACCATGTGTTTCGAATGAATTTGAAGCTAAATCATGCATTTCGCATGGATTCGAAGCTATCTCATTCGATTCGCTCGCTGATGAAGCAAAATCACGCATATCACAAGTATTTGTAACTAAACCATTTGTTTCGCATGGATTCGAAGATCTGTCTTCTAGTTCGCATTGATTTGAAGCTAAATCACGTGTTTCGCATAGATTAGAAGCTAACTCGTTTTTTTCGCCTGCATTTGAAGTTATATCACTTATATCGTAAGTATCCGAAGCTAAATCATTTGTTTATCATGGATTTGAAGCTAAACCATCAACATCGCATTAATTTGAAGCTAAATCATATCTTTCGCTTGGATTTGGAGCTAACTCGCTGGTTTCGCATGCTGTTGAAGCTAAATCATGTACAAAACAAGGATTTGAATCTCAACCATTTGTTTCGCATGGATCTGAAGCTAAGCCTTCTACTTCGCATTGATTCGGAGCTAAATCAAGCGTTCCGCTAGGATTTGAAGATAAGCCATCTACTTGGCATTGATTTGAAGCTAAATCATGTGTTTCGCTTCGATTTGCAGCTAACTCGTTGTTTGGCATGCAGTTGAAGCTAAATCATGTATATCACAAGTATTTGAAGCTAAACAATTTGTTTCGCATGGATTTGAAGCAAAGCTTTCTACATCGCATTGATTTGAGCTAAATCATGTATTCCGCTTGTATTTGAAGCTAACTCGCTTGCTACGCATGCAGTTGAAGCTAAATTATGTATATCACAAGTATTTGAAGCAAAACCATTTGTTTCGCATGGATTCGAATATCAGCCTTCTACTTCGCATGGATTTGAAGCTAGCTCGTTTGTTTCGCATGCACTTGAAGCGAAATCATGAATATCACAAGTGCTTGAAGCTAAACCGGTTGATTCGCATGGATTTGAAGCTATTCCTTCTACTTCGCATTGATGTGAATATAAAACTTGTGTTTCGCTTGGATTTGAAGCTAACTCGTTTGTTTCGCTTGCTGTTGAATATAAATCATATATATCACAAGTATTTGAAGCTAAACCATTTGTTTCGCATGGATTAGAAGCTAAGCCTTCTACTTCGCGTTGACTTGATACTAAATCATGTTTTTCGCTTGGATTTGAAGCAAACTCGTTTGTTTCGCATGCATTTCAATCTATTTCATTTATATCGCAAGTATTTGAAGGTAACTCATTTATTTCGCTTGGATTTGATGCGAAGCCTTCTACTTCGCACTGATTTGCAGCTAAATCATATCTTTCGCTTGGATTTGAAGCTAACTCGTTGGTTTCGCATGCAGTTGAAGCTAAATCATGTATAAAACAAATATTTGAATCTAAACCATTTGTTTCGAATGATTTGAAGCCAAGCCTCCTACTTCGCATTGATTCGAAGCTAAATCATGTCTCTCGCATTGATTTGAAGCTAAATCATGTGTTTCGCATGGATTTAAAGCTAAATCGTTTGTTTCGCCTGCATTTGAAGCTATTTCATTTAAACCGCAAGTATTTGAAGGAAAATCATTTTCTTCGCCTGGATTTGAAGATAAGCCATCTACTTCGCATTGATTTGAAGCTAAATCATGTGTTTCGCTTGTATTTGATGCTAACTCGATTTCAACGCATGCAGTTGAATCTAAATTATGTATATCACAAGTATTTGAAACTAAACCATTTGTTTCGCATGGATTTGAAGATAAGCCTCCTACATCGCATTGAATTGAGCTAAATCATGTATTTCGCTTGTATTTGAAGCTAACTCGCTTGCTTCGCATTCAGTTGAAGCTTAATTATGAATGTCACAAGTATTTGAAGCTAAACCATTCGTTTCGCATGGTTTTGAAGCTAAGCCTTCTACTTCTCATTGATTTGATGCTACATTATCTGTTTCGCATGGATTTGAAGCTAAATTATGTGTTTCGATTGGATTTGAAGCTAACTCGTTTGTTTCGCATGCAGTTGAAGCTCAGTCTTGTATATCACAAGTATTTGAAACTTATTCATTCAGTCCGCATGGATTTGAAGCTAAGCCTTCTACTTCGCATTGATTTCAAGCTAAACCATGTGTTTCGCATGGATTTGAAGCTAACTCATTTGTTTCGTCTGCATTTGAAACTATATCACTTATATCGCAAGTATCTGAAGTTGAACCATTTGTTTCGCATGGATTTGAAGCTACATCATGTTTTTCCCTTGGATTTGCAGCTAACTCGTTGTTTGGCATGCAGTTGAAGCTAAATCATGTATATCACAAGTATTGGAAGCTAAACAATTTGTTTCGCATGTATTTGTAGATAAGCCTTCTTCTTCGTATTGATTTCACGTTAAATCACGTGTTTCGCTTGGATTTGAAGCTAACTCGTTCGTTTCGCATGCAGTTGAAGCTAAATCATGTATATCGCAAGTATTTGAAGCTAAACCATTAGTTTCGCATGGATTTGAAGATAAGCCTTATACTTTGCATTGATTTGAAGCTAAATCATGTATTTCGTGTGGATTTGAAGCTAACTCGTTTGTTTCTCCTGCATTTGAAGCAAAATCATGTATATCACACATATTTGAAGCTAATACATTTGTTTCGCATGGATTCGATGATCAGCCTTCTATTTCGCATAGATTTGAAGCTAAATCGTGTGTTTCGCATGCAGTTGAAGCTAAGTCATGAATATCACAAGTATTTGAAGCTGAACCATATGTTTCGCATGAATATTAAGCATGTGCTTCGAATGAATTTGAAGCTAAATCAAGTGTTTCGCTTGGATTTGAAGCTAACTCGTTTGTTTCGCTTGCTGTTGAATATAAATCATGTATATCACAAGTATTTGAAGCTGAACCATTTGTTACGCATGGATTTGAAACCACGCCGTCTACTTCGCATTGATTTGAAGCTGAATCATGTGTTTCGCTTGTATTTGAAGATAACTCGTTTGTTTCTCATGTAGTTGAAGCTAAATCATGTATATCACAAGCATTTGAAACTAAACCATTTGATTCGCATGGACTTGAAGCTATGCCTTCTACTTCGCATTGATTTGAAGCTGAAACAAGTGTTTCCCTTGAATTTGAAGCAAAGTCGTTGGTTTCGCATGCAGATGAAGCTAAATCATGAGTATCACAAGTATTTGAAGCAGAACCATTTGTTTCGCATGGATTTGAAACTAAGCCTTCTACTTCGCCTTGATTTGAAGCTGAATCATGTGTTTCGCTTGTATTTGAAGCTAATTCGTTTGTTTCGCTTGCAGTTGAAGCTGAATCATGTGTATCACAAGTATTTGAAGCTAAACAATCTGTTTCGTGTGGATTCGAAGATAAGCCTTCTACTTCGCATTGATTTGAAGCTAAATCATGTGTTTCGCATGCAGTTGAAGCTAAATCATGTATGAAACAAGTATTTGAAGCTATACCATTTGTTTCGCATGGATTTGATGCGAAGCCTTCTACTTCGCATTGATTTGCAGCTAAATCATATCTTTCGCTTGGATTTGATGCTAACTCATTTGTTTCGTCTGCATTTGAAACTATATCACTTATATCGCAAGTATCTGAAGTTGAAACATTTGTTTCGCATGGATTTGATGCTACATCATGTGTTTCCCTTGGATTTGCATCTAACTCGTTGTTTGGCATGCAGTTGAAGCTAAATCATGTATATCACAAGTATTGGAAGCTAAACAATTTGTTTCGCATGTATTTGTAGATAAGCCTTCTTCTTCGTATTGATTTGACGTTAAAACACGTGTTTCGCTTGGATTTGAAGCTAACTCGTTTGTTTCGCATGCAGTTGAAGCTAAATCATGTATATCGCAAGTATTTGAAGCTAAACCATTAGTTTCGCATGGATTTGAAGATAAGCCTTATAGTTCGCATTGATTTGAAGCTAAATCATGTATTTCGCGTGGATTTGAAGCTAACTCGTTTGTTTCTCCTGCATTTGAAGCAAAATCATGTATATCACACATATTTGAAGCTAATACATTTGTTTCGCATGGATTCGATGATCAGCCTTCTATTTCGCATAGATTTGAAGCTAAATCGTGTGTTTCGTATGGATTTGAAGCTAACTCGTTTGTTTCGCATGCAGTTGAAGCTAAGTCATGAATATCACAAGTATTTGAAGCTGAACCATATGTTTCGCATGAATATTAAGCATGTGATTCGAATGAATTTGAAGCTAAATCAAGTGTTTCGCTTGGATTTGAAGCTAACTCGTTTGTTTCGCTTGCTGTTGAATATAAATCATGTATATCACAAGTATTTGAAGCTGAACCATTTGTTACGCATGGATTTGAAACCACGCCGTCTACTTCGCATTGATTTGAAGCTGAATCATGTGTTTCGCTTGTATTTGAAGATAACTCGTTTGTTTCTCATGTAGTTGAAGCTAAATCATGTATATCACAAGCATTTGAAACTAAACCATTTGATTCGCATGGACTTGAAGCTATGCCTTCTACTTCGCATTGATTTGAAGCTGAAACAAGTGTTTCCCTTGAATTTGAAGCAAAGTCGTTGGTTTCGCATGCAGATGAAGCTAAATCATGAGTATCACAAGTATTTGAAGCAGAACCATTTGTTTCGCATGGATTTGAAACTAAGCCTTCTACTTCGCCTTGATTTGAAGCTGAATCATGTGTTTCGCTTGTATTTGAAGCTAATTCGTTTGATTCGCTTGCAGTTGAAGCTGAATCATGTGTATCACAAGTATTTGAAGCTAAACAATCTGTTTCGTGTGGATTCGAAGATAAGCCTTCTACTTCGCATTGATTTGAAGCTAAATCATGTGTTTCGCATGCAGTTGAAGCTAAATCATGTATGAAACAAGTATTTGAAGCTATACCATTTGTTTCGCATGGATTTGATGCGAAGCCTTCTACTTCGCATTGATTTGCAGCTAAATCATATCTTTCGCTTGGATTTGATGCTAACTCATTTGTTTCGTCTGCATTTGAAACTATATCACTTATATCGCAAGTATCTGAAGTTGAAACATTTGTTTCGCATGGATTTGATGCTACATCATGTGTTTCCCTTGGATTTGCATCTAACTCGTTGTTTGGCATGCAGTTGAAGCTAAATCATGTATATCACAAGTATTGGAAGCTAAACAATTTGTTTCGCATGTATTTGTAGATAAGCCTTCTTCTTCGTATTGATTTGACGTTAAAACACGTGTTTCGCTTGGATTTGAAGCTAACTCGTTTGTTTCGCATGCAGTTGAAGCTAAATCATGTATATCGCAAGTATTTGAAGCTAAACCATTAGTTTCGCATGGATTTGAAGATAAGCCTTATAGTTCGCATTGATTTGAAGCTAAATCATGTATTTCGCGTGGATTTGAAGCTAACTCGTTTGTTTCTCCTGCATTTGAAGCAAAATCATGTATATCACACATATTTGAAGCTAATACATTTGTTTCGCATGGATTCGATGATCAGCCTTCTATTTCGCATAGATTTGAAGCTAAATCGTGTGTTTCGTATGGATTTGAAGCTAACTCGTTTGTTTCGCATGCAGTTGAAGCTAAGTCATGAATATCACAAGTATTTGAAGCTGAACCATATGTTTCGCATGAATATTAAGCATGTGATTCGAATGAATTTGAAGCTAAATCAAGTGTTTCGCTTGGATTTGAAGCTAACTCGTTTGTTTCGCTTGCTGTTGAATATAAATCATGTATATCACAAGTATTTGAAGCTGAACCATTTGTTACGCATGGATTTGAAACCACGCCGTCTACTTCGCATTGATTTGAAGCTGAATCATGTGTTTCGCTTGTATTTGAAGATAACTCGTTTGTTTCTCATGTAGTTGAAGCTAAATCATGTATATCACAAGCATTTGAAACTAAACTATTTGATTCGCATGGACTTGAAGCTATGCCTTCTACTTCGCATTGATTTGAAGCTAAACCATTTGTTTCGCATGGATTCGAAGATAAGCCTTCTACTTCGCATTGATTTCAAAGTAAATCATGTGTTTCGCTTGAACTTGAAGCTAACATGTTTGTTTCACAAGCAGTTGATGCTAAATCATGTATATCACAATTATTTGAAGCTGAACCATTTGTTTCGAATGAATATTCTGCTAAACCATGTGTTTCGAATAAATTTGAAGCTAAATCATGAGTTTCGCATGGATTTGAAGCTAACTCGTTAGTTTTGCATGCTGTTGAAGCTAAATCATGTATATCACAAGTATTTGAAGCTAAACCAATTGTTTCGCATGGATTTGAAGATAAGCCTTCTACTTTGCATTGATTTGAAGCTAAATCAAGTGTTTCGCTTGTATTTGAAGCTAACTCGTTTGTTTCGCACGCAGTTGAAGTTAAATCATGTATATCACAAGAATTTGAAGCTAAACCATTTGTTTCGCAAGAATTTGAAGCTAAGCCTTCTACTTCGCATTGATTTGAAGTTAAATCATGTGATTCGCATGGATTTGAAGCTAACTCAATTGTTTCACCTGCATATGAAGCTATATCACTTATATTCGCAAGTATTTGTAGTTAAACCATTCGTTTCGCATGGATTTGAAGCTAAGCCTTCTGCTTCGCATTGATTTGAAGCTAAATCATGTGGTTCGCATGGATTTGAAGCTAACTCAATTGTTTCACCTGCATATGAAGCTATATCACTTATATTCGCAAGTATTTGTCGTTAAACCATTCGTTTCGCATGGATTTGAAGCTAAGCCTTCTGCTTCGCATTGATTTGAAGCTAAATCATGTGGTTCGCATGGATTTGAAGCTAACTCGTTCGTTTCGCCTGCATTTGAATCTGAATCATGTATATCACAAATATTTGAAGCTGAACCATTTGTTTCGCATGCATTTGTAACTAAGCCTACTACTTTGCATTGATTTGAAATTAAATCATGCGTTTCGCTTGAATTTGAAGCCAACACGTTTGTTTCGTCTGCATTTGAAGCTATATCACTTATATCGCAAGTGTTTGAAGTTAAATCATTTGTTTCGCATGGATTTGCAGTTAAACCTTCTACATCGCATTGATTTGAGCTAAATCAAGTCTTTCGCTTGCATTTGAAGCTAACTCGCTTGCTTCGCATGCAGTGGAATCTAAATTATGTATATCACAAGTATTTGAAGCTAAACCATTTGCTTCGCATGATTATTAAGCTAAATCATGTGTTGTGCATGGATTTGAAGCTAACTCGTTTGTTTCGCCAGCATTTGAAGCTATATCACTTATATTCGCAAGTATTTGAATGTCAATCATTCGTTTCCCATGGATTAGAAGCTAAGCCTTCTACTTCGCATTGAGTTGAGGCTAAATTATGTGCTTTGCATGGATTTGCAGCTAACTCATTTGTTTCGCATGCAATTGAATCTAAATCATGTATATCACTAGTATTTGAAGCTAAACCATTTGATACGCATGGATTTGAATCTTAGCATTCTCCTTCGCATTGATTTGAATCTAAATCACGTGTTTCGCATGGATTTGAAACTAACTCGTTGGTTTCGCATGCAGTTGAAGCTAAATCATGTACATCACAAGTATTTGAAGCTAAACCATTTGTTTCGCATGGATTCGAAGATAAGCCTTCTACTTCGCATTGATTTGATGCTAAATCATGTGTTTCATTTGGATTTGAGGCTAACTCGTTTGTTTCGCATGCTGTTGAATGTAAATCATGTATATCACAAGTATTTGAAGCTAAACAATTTGTTTCGCATGGATTCGAAGATAAGCCTTCTACTTCGCATTGATTTAAAGCAAAATCATGTGTTTCGCATGGATTTGAAGCTAAACAATCTGTTTCGAGTGGATTCTGTGATCAGCCTTCTACATCGCATTGATTTGAAGCTAAATCATGTGATTCGCTTGGATTTGAAGCTAACTCGTTCGTTTCGCATGCAGTTGAAGCTATATCATGTATATCACAGGTATTTGAAGCTAAACCATTAGTTTCGCATTTATTCGAAGATAAGCCTTCTACTTCGTATTGATTTGAAGCTATATCATGTGTTTGGCATGGATTTGAAGCTAACTCGTTTGTTTCGCATGCAGTTGAAGCTAAATGATGTTTATCACAAGTATTTGAAGCTAAACCATTTGTTTCGTATGGATTCGAAGATAAGCCTTCTACTTCGCATTGATTTAGAGCAAAATCATGTGTTTCGCATGGATTTGAAGCTAACTCGTTAATTTAGTATGCAGTTGAATCTAAATCATGTATGTCATAGGTATTTCAAGCTAAAACATTTGATTCGCATAGATTCGAAGATCAGCCTTCTTCTTCGCATTGATTTGAAGCTAAATCATGTGTTTCGAAAGGATTTGTACTTAACTCGTTTGTTTCGCCTGAATTTGAAGCTAATTCATGTATATCACAAGTATATGAAGCTAAACCATTTGTTTCGCATGGATCTGAAGCTAAGCCTTCTACTTCGCATTGATTCGAAGCTAAATCAAGTGTTCCGCTTGGATTTGAAGATAAGCCATCTACTTCGCTTTGATTTGAATCTAAATCATGTGTCTCGCATTGATTTGAAGCTAAATCATGTGTTTCGCATTAATTTGATGATAACTCGTTCGTTCGTCTGCATTTGAAGTTATTACATTTATATCGCAAGTATTTCAATCTAAATCATGTGTTTCGCTCGGATTTAAAGCTGAGCCTTCTACTTCCCATTGATTTGATGCTAAATCATATGTTCCGCTCGGATTTGAAGCTAACTGTTTGTTCCGCCTGCATTTGAAGCTATATCACATATATTGCAAGTATTTGAAGCTAAATCATTTGTTTCGCATGGATTTGAAGCTGACTCGTTTGTTTCGCATGGATTTGAAGCTAAGCCGTTAACTTCGCATTGATTTGAAGCTAAATCATGTGTTTCGCATGAATTTCAAGATAATTCGTTTGTTTCGCACGCGGTTGAAGCTAAATCATGTATATCACAAGTATTTTCAGCTAAACCATTTGATTCGCATGGATTTGAAACTAAGCCTTCCACTTCCCATTGATTTGAAGCTAAATCATGTGACTCGCATGGATTTGAACCTCACTCGTTCGTTTCAGCTGCATTTGAAACTAAATCATGTATATCACAAGTATTTGAAGCTATACCATTTGTTTCGCATGGATTTGAAGATAATCCTTCTAGTTCGCATTGATATTTAGCTAACTCGATTGTTTCGCCTGCACTTGAAGCTATATCACTTATATCGCTATTATCTGAAGATAAATCATTTGTTTCTCGTGTATTTGTAGCTAAGCCTTCTACATCGCATTGATTTGAAGCTAAATCATGCGTTTCGCATGGATTTTAAGCTAACCCGTTTGTTTTGCCTGCATTTGTAGCTATATCACTTATATCGCAATTATCCGAATATAAATCATTTGTTTCTCATGTATTTGTAGCTAAGCCTTTAACTTCGCATTGATTTGAAGCTAAATCATGTGTTTCGCATGAATTTGAAGATATCTCATTCGTTTGGTCTGCGTTTGAAGCTATTTCATTTATATGGCAAGTATTTGAATCTAAATCATGTGTTTCGCTCGTATTTGAAGCAAAGCCTTCTACTTCGCATGATTTGAAGCTAAATCATGCGTTTCGCATGGATTTTAAGCTAACCCGTTTGTTTTGCCTGCATTTGAAGCTATATCACTTATATCGCAATTATCCGAATATAAATCATTTGTTTCTCATGTATTTGTAGCTAAGCCTTCTACATCGCATTGATTTGAAGCTAAATCATGTGTTTCGCATGGATTTGAAGATAACTCGTCTGTTTCGCATGCAGTTGAAGCTATATCACTTATATTCGCAAGTATTTGAAACCAAATCATTCGGTTTGCAAGGTTTTGAAGGTAAGCCTTCTACTTCGCATTGATTTGAAGTTAAATCATGTGTTACGCTTGGATTTGAAGCTCACTCGTTTGTTTCGCCTGCATTTGAAGCTTAATCATGTATATCACAAGTATTTGAAGGAAAACCATTTGTTTTGAACCTAAATCATGTGTTTCGCTTGGATTAGAAGCTAACTCGTTTGTTTCGCCTGCATTTGAAACTATATCACTTATATCGCAAGCATTTGAAGCTAAATCGATCGTTTAGCATGGATTTGAAGCTAAGCCTTCTACATCGCATTGGTTTGAAGCTAAATCATGCATTTAGCATTGATTCGAAGCTAACTCGTTTGATTCGCTTGCTGTTGAATCAAAATCACGCATATCACAAGTATTTGAAACTAAACCATTTGTTTCGCATGGATTCGAAGATCAGCCTTCTAGTTCGCATTGATTTGAAGCTAAATCACGTGTTTCGCATAGATTAGAAGCTAACTCGTTTGTTTCGCATTCATTTGAAGCTATATCACTTCTATCGCAAGTATTTGAAGCTAAATCATGTGTTTCGCATGTATTTGAAGATAAGCCATCTACTTCGCATTGATTTCAAGCTATATCATGTGTTTCGCATGCATTTGAAGCTAAACCATCTACATCGCATTGATTTGTAGCTAAATCAAGTGTTTCGCTTGTATTTGAAGCTAGTTCGTTTGTTTTGCATGCAGTTGAAGCTAAATCATGTATATCACAAGTATTTGAAGCTAAACCATTAGTTTCGCATTTATTCGAAGATAAGCCTTCTACTTCGCATTGATTTGAAGCTATATCATGTGTTTCGCTTGTATTTGAAGCTAACTCGTTTGTTTCGCACGCAGTTGAAGCTAAATCATGTATATCACAAGAATTTGAAGCTAAACCATTTGTTTCGCAAGAATTTGAAGCTAAGCCTTCTATTTCGCATTGATTTGAAGTTAAAATCATGTGATTCGCATGGATTTGAAGCTAACTCAATTGTTTCACCTGCATATGAAGCTATATCACTTATATTCGCAAGTATTTGTAGTTAAACCATTCGTTTCGCATGGATTTGAAGCTAAGCCTTCTGCTTCGCATTGATTTGAAGCTAAATCATGTGGTTCGCATGGATTTGATGCTAACTCGTTCGTTTCGCCTGCATTTGAATCTGAATCATGTATATCACAAATATTTGAAGCTGAACCATTTGTTTCGCATGCATTTGTAACTAAGCCTACTACTTCGCATTGATTTGAAGCTGAATCATGTGTTTCGCTTGAATTTGAAGGGAACATGTTTGTTTCACATGCAGTTGAAGCTAAATCATGTATATCACAAGTATTTGCAGCTGATCCATTTGCTACGCATGAATATTAAGCTAAGCCATGTGTTACGAATGAATTTGAAGCTAAATCATGTATTTCGCCTGTATTTGATGCTTAATCATGTATATCACAAGTATTTGAAGCTAAACCATTTGTTTCGCATGGATTCGAAGATAAGCCTTCTACTTCGTATTGGTTTGAAGCGATATCATGTGTATCGCTTGGATTTGAAGCTAAACCTTCTATATCGCATTGATTTGAAGTTAAATCATGTGTTTCGCTTGGATTTGAAGCCAACACGTTTGTTTCGTCTGCATTTGAAGCTATATCACTTATATCGCAAGTGTTTGAAGCTAAATCATTTGTTTCGCATGGATTTGAAGCTAACCTTCTACATCGCATTGATTTGAGCTAAATCATGTCTTTCGCTTGCATTTGAAGCTAACTCGCTTGCTGCGCATGCAGTGGAAGCTAAATTATGTATATCACAAGTATTTGAAGCTAAACCATTTGCTTCGCATGATTATTAAGCTAAATCACGTGTTTCGCACGGATTTGAAACTAACTCGGTTGTTTCGCCTGGATTTGAATCTAAATCATGTATATCACAAATATTTGAAGCTGAACCATTTGTTTCGCATGCATTTGTAACTAAGCCTTCTACTTCGCAATGATTTGAAGCTGAATCATGTGTTTCGCTTGAATTTGAAGCGAACATGTTTGTTTCACATGCAGTTGAAGCTAAATCATGTATATCACAAGTATTTGCAGCTGATCCATTTGCTACGCATGAATATTAAGCTAAGCCATGTGTTACGAATGAATTTGAAGCTAAATCATGTATTTCGCCTGTATTTGATGCTAAATCATGTATATCACAAGTATTTGACGCTAAACCATTTGTTTCGCATGGATTCGAAGATAAGCCTTCTACTTCGTATTGGTTTGAAGCGATATCATGTGTATCGCTTGGATTTGAAGCTAAACCTTCTATATCGCATTGATTTGAAGTTAAATCATGTGTTTCGCTTGGATTTGAAGCCAACACGTTTGTTTCGTCTGCATTTGAAGCTATATCACTTATATCGCAAGTGTTTGAAGCTAATCATTTGTTTCGCATGGATTTGAAGCTAAACGTTCTACATCGCATGATTTGAGCTAAATCATGTCTTTCGCTTGCATTTGAAGCTAACTCGCTTGCTTCGCATGCAGTGGAAGCTAAATTATGTATATCACAAGTATTTGAAGCTAAACCATTTGCTTCGCATGATTATTAAGCTAAATCACGTGTTTCGCACGGATTTGAATCTAACTCGGTTGTTTCGCCTGGATTTGAATCTAAATCATGTATATCACAAATATTTGAAGCTGAACCATTTGTTTCGCATGCATTTGTAACTAAGCCTTCTACTTCGCAATGATTTGAGCTGAATCATGTGTTTCGCTTGAATTTGAAGCGAACATGTTTGTTTTCACATGCAGTTGAAGCTAAATCATGTATATCACAAGTATTTGCAGCTGATCCATTTGCTACGCATGAATATTAAGCTAAGCCATGTGTTACGAATGAATTTGAAGCTAAATCATGTATTTCGCCTGTATTTGATGCTAAATCATGTATATCACAGTATTTGACGCTAAACCATTTGTTTCGCATGGATTCGAAGATAAGCCTTCTACTTCGTATTGGTTTGAAGCGATATCATGTGTATCGCTTGGATTTGAAGCTAAACCTTCTATATTGCATTGATTTGAAGTTAAATCATGTGTTTCGCTTGGATTTGAAGCCAACACGTTTGTTTCGTCTGCATTTGGAGCTATATCACTTATATCGCAAGTGTTTGAAGCTAAATCATTTGTTTCGCATGGATTTGAAGCTAAACGTTCTACATCGCATTGATTTGAGCTAAATCATGTCTTTCGCTTGCATTTGAAGCTAACTCGCTTGCTTCGCATGCAGTGGAAGCTAAATTATGTATATCACAAGTATTTGAAGCTAAACCATTTGCTTCGCATGATTATTAAGCTAAATCACGTGTTTCGCACGGATTTGAATCTAACTCGGTTGTTTCGCCTGGATTTGAATCTAAATCATGTATATCACAAATATTTGAAGCTGAACCATTTGTTTCGCATGGATTCGAAGATAAGCCTTCTACTTCGCATTGATTTGATGCTAAATCATGTGTTTCATTTGGATTTGAGGCTAACTCGTTTGTTTCGCATGCTGTTGAATGTAAATCATGTATATCACAAGTATTTGAAGCTAAACAATTTGTTTCGCATGGATTCGAAGATAAGCCTTCTACTTCGCATTGATTTAAAGCAAAATCATGTGTTTCGCATGGATTTGAAGCTAAACAATCTGTTTCGAGTGGATTCTGTGATCTGCCTTCTACATCGCATTGATTTGAAGCTAAATCATGTGATTCGCTTGGATTTGAAGCTAACTCGTTCGTTTCGTATGCAGTTGAAGCTATATCATGTATATCACAGGTATTTGAAGCTAAACCATTAGTTTCGCATTTATTCGAAGATAAGCCTTCTACATCGTATTGATTTGAAGCTATATCATGTGTTTGGCATGGATTTGAAGCTAACTCGTTTGTTTCGCATGCAGTTGAAGCTAAATGATGTTTATCACAAGTATTTGAAGCTAAACCATTTGTTTCGTATGGATTCGAAGATAAGCCTTCTACTTCGCATTGATTTAAAGCAAAATCATGCGTTTCGCATGGATTTGAAGCTAACTCGTTAATTTCGTATGCAGTTGAATCTAAATCATGTATGTCATAGGTATTTGAAGCTAAAACATTTGATTCGCATAGATTCGAAGATCAGCCTTCTTCTTCGCATTGATTTGAAGCTAAATCATGTGTTTCGAAAGGATTTGTAGTTAACTCGTTTGTTTCGCCTGAATTTGAAGCTAATTCATGTATATCACAAGTATTTGAAGCTAAACCATTTGTTTCGCATGGATATGAAGCTAAGCCTTCTACTTCGCATTGATTCGAAGCTAAATCAAGTGTACGGCTTGGATTTGAAGATAAGCCATCTACTTCGCTTTGATTTGAATCTAAATCATGTGTCTCGCATTGATTTGAAGCTAAATCATGTGTTTCGCATTAATTTGATGATAACTCGTTCGTTCGTCTGCATTTGAAGTTATTACATTTATATCGCAAGTATTTCAATCTAAATCATGTGTTTCGCTCGGATTTAAAGCTGAGCCTTCTACTTCCCATTGATTTGATGCTAAATCATATGTTCCGCTCGGATTTGAAGCTAACTGTTTGTTCCGCCTGCATTTGTAGCTATATCACATATATTGCAAGTATTTGAAGCTAAATCATTTGTTTCGCATGGATTTGAAGCTGACTCGTTTGTTTCGCATGGATTTGAAGCTAAGCCGTTAACTTCGCATTGATTTGAAGCTAAATCATGTGTTTCGCATGAATTTCAAGATAATTCGTTTGTTTCGCACGCGGTTGAAGCTAAATCATGTATATCACAAGTATTTTCAGCTAAACCATTTGATTCGCATGGATTTGAAACTAAGCCTTCCACTTCCCATTGATTTGAAGCAAAATCATGTGACTCGCATGGATTTGAACCTCACTCGTTCATTTCAGCTGCATTTGAAACTAAATCATGTATATCACAAGTATTTGAAGCTATACCATTTGTTTCGCATGGATTTGAAGATAATCCTTCTAGTTCGCATTGATATTTAGCTAACTCGATTGTTTCGCCTGCACTTGAAGCTATATCACTTATATCGCTATTATCTGAAGATAAATCATTTGTTTCTCGTGTATTTGTAGCTAAGCCTTCTACATCGCATTGATTTGAAGCTAAATCATACGTTTCGCATGGATTTTAAGCTAACCCGTTTGTTTTGCCTGCGTTTGAAGCTATATCACTTATATCGCAATTATCCGAATATAAATCATTTGTTTCTCATGTATTTGTAGCTAAGCCTTCTACATCGCATTGATTTGAAGCTAAATCATGTGTTTCGCATGGATTTGAAGCTAACCCGTTTGTGTCGCGTGCATTTGAAGCTAAATCATGTATATCACAAGTATTTGAAGCTAAACAATTTTTTATTCCCATGGATTGGCTGCTAAGCCTTTTAGTTCGCATTGATTTGGAGTTAAATCATGTGATCAGCATGGATTTAAAGCTAACTTGTTTGTTTCGCCTGCATTTGAATCCGAATCACGTATATCACAAATATTTGAAGCTGAACCATTTGTTTCGCATGCATTTGTAACTAAGCCTTCTTCTTCGCATTGATTTGAAGCTGTATCATGTGTTTCGCTTGAATTGAAGCGAACATGTTTGTTTCACATGCAGTTGAAGCTAAATCATGTATATCACAAGTATTTGCAGCTGAACCATTTGCTACGCATGAATATTAAGCTAAACCATGTGTTACGAATGAATTTGAAGCTGAATCATGTATTTCGCCTGCATTTCATGCTAAATCATGTATATCATAGGTATTTGAAGTTAAAGCATTTCTTTCGCATGGATTCGAAGGGTAAGCCTTCTACTTCGCATTGATTTGAAGCTAAATCATGCATTTCGCATGGATCTGAAACTAAACCATTTGTTTCGCATGGATTCGAAGATCTGCATTCTAGTTCGCATTGATTTGAAGCTAAATCACGTGTTTCGCATAGATTAGAAGCTACTCGTTTGTTTCGCATTCATTTGAAGCTATATCACTTCTATCGCAAGTATTTGAAGCTAAATCATGTGTTTCGCATGTATTTGAAGATAAGCCATCTACTTCGCATTGATTTCAAGCTATATCATGTGTTTCGCATGCATTTGAAGCTAAACCATCTACATCGCATTGATTTGTAGCTAAATCAAGTGTTTCGCTGTATTTGAAGCTAGTTCGTTTGTTTTGCATGCAGTTGAAGCTAAATCATGTATATCACAAGTATTTGAAGCTAAACCATTAGTTTCGCATTTATTCGAAGATAAGCCTTCTACTTCGCATTGATTTGAAGCTATATCATGTGTTTCGCTTGTATTTGAAGCTAACTCGTTTGTTCGCACGCAGTTGTAGCTAAATCATGTATATCACAAGAATTTGAAGCTAAACCATTTGTTTCGCAAGAATTTGAAGCTAAGCCTTCTATTTCGCATTGATTTGAAGTTAAATCATGTGATTCGCATGGATTTGAAGCTAACTCAATTGTTTCACCTGCATATGAAGCTATATCACTTATATTCGCAAGTATTTGTAGTTAAACCATTCGTTTCGCATGGATTTGAAGCTAAGCCTTCTGCTTCGCATTGATTTGAAGCTAAATCATGTGGTTCGCATGGATTTGATGCTAACTCGTTCGTTTCGCCTGCATTTGAATCTGAATCATGTATATCACAAATATTTGAAGCTGAACCACTTGTTTCGCATGCATTTGTAACTAAGCCTACTACTTCGCATTGATTTGAAGCTGAATCATGTGTTTCGCTTGAATTTGAAGGGAACATGTTTGTTTCACATGCAGTTGAAGCTAAATCATGTATATCACAAGTAATTGCAGCTGATCCATTTGCTACGCATGAATATTAAGCTAAGCCATGTGTTACGAATGAATTTGAAGCTAAATCATGTATTTCGCCTGTATTTGATGCTTAATCATGTATATCACAAGTATTTGAAGCTAAACCATTTGTTTCGCATGGATTCGAAGATAAGCCTTCTACTTCGTATTGGTTTGAAGCGATATCATGTGTATCGCTTGGATTTGAAGCTAAACCTTCTATATCGCATTGATTTGAAGTTAAATCATGTGTTTCGCTTGGATTTGAAGCCAACACGTTTGTTTCGTCTGCATTTGAAGCTATATCACTTATATCGCAAGTGTTTGAAGCTAAATCATTTGTTTCGCATGGATTTGAAGCTAAACCTTCTACATCGCATTGATTTGAGCTAAATCATGTCTTTCGCTTGCATTTGAAGCTAACTCGCTTGCTGCGCATGCAGTGGAAGCTAAATTATGTATATCACAAGTATTTGAAGCTAAACCATTTGCTTCGCATGATTATTAAGCTAAATCACGTGTTTCGCACGGATTTGAAACTAACTCGGTTGTTTCGCCTGGATTTGAATCTAAATCATGTATATCACAAATATTTGAAGCTGAACCATTTGTTTCGCATGCATTTGTAACTAAGCCTTCTACTTCGCAATGATTTGAAGCTGAATCATGTGTTTCGCTTGAATTTGAAGCGAACATGTTTGTTTCACATGCAGTTGAAGCTAAATCATGTATATCACAAGTATTTGCAGCTGATCCATTTGCTACGCATGAATATTAAGCTAAGCCATGTGTTTACGAATGAATTTGAAGCTAAATCATGTATTTCGCCTGTATTTGATGCTAAATCATGTATATCACAAGTATTTGACGCTAAACCATTTGTTTCGCATGGATTCGAAGATAAGCCTTCTACTTCGTATTGGTTTGAAGCGATATCATGTGTATCGCTTGGATTTGAAGCTAAACCTTCTATATGCATTGATTTGAAGTTAAATCATGTGTTTCGCTTGGATTTGAAGCCAACACGTTTGTTTCGTCTGCATTTGAAGCTATATCACTTATATCGCAAGTGTTTGAAGCTAAATCATTTGTTTCGCATGGATTTGAAGCTAAACGTTCTACATCGCATTGATTTGAGCTAAATCATGTCTTTCGCTTGCATTTGAAGCTAACTCGCTTGCTTCGCATGCAGTGGAAGCTAAATTATGTATATCACAAGTATTTGAAGCTAAACCATTTGCTTCGCATGATTATTAAGCTAAATCACGTGTTTCGCACGGATTTGAATCTAACTCGGTTGTTTCGCCTGGATTTGAATCTAAATCATGTATATCACAAATATTTGAAGCTGAACCATTTGTTTCGCATGCATTTGTAACTAAGCCTTCTACTTCGCAATGATTTGAAGCTGAATCATGTGTTTCGCTTGAATTTGAAGCGAACATGTTTGTTTCACATGCAGTGAAGCTAAATCATGTATATCACAAGTATTTGCAGCTGATCCATTTGCTACGCATGAATATTAAGCTAAGCCATGTGTTACGAATGAATTTGAAGCTAAATCATGTATTTCGCCTGTATTTGATGCTAAATCATGTATATCACAAGTATTTGACGCTAAACCATTTGTTTCGCATGGATTCGAAGATAAGCCTTCTACTTCGTATTGGTTTGAAGCGATATCATGTGTATCGCTTGGATTTGAAGCTAAACCTTCTATATTGCATTGATTTGAAGTTAAATCATGTGTTTCGCTTGGATTTGAAGCCAACACGTTTGTTTCGTCTGCATTTGGAGCTATATCACTTATATCGCAAGTGTTTGAAGCTAAATCATTTGTTTCGCATGGATTTGAAGCTAAACGTTCTACATCGCATTGATTTGAGCTAAATCATGTCTTTCGCTTGCATTTGAAGCTAACTCGCTTGCTTCGCATGCAGTGGAAGCTAAATTATGTATATCACAAGTATTTGAAGCTAAACCATTTGCTTCGCATGATTATTAAGCTAAATCACGTGTTTCGCACGGATTTGAATCTAACTCGGTTGTTTCGCCTGGATTTGAATCTAAATCATGTATATCACAAATATTTGAAGCTGAACCATTTGTTTCGCATGGATTCGAAGATAAGCCTTCTACTTCGCATTGATTTGATGCTAAATCATGTGTTTCATTTGGATTTGAGGCTAACTCGTTTGTTTCGCATGCTGTTGAATGTAAATCATGTATATCACAAGTATTTGAAGCTAAACAATTTGTTTCGCATGGATTCGAAGATAAGCCTTCTACTTCGCATTGATTTAAAGCAAAATCATGTGTTTCGCATGGATTTGAAGCTAAACAATCTGTTTCGAGTGGATTCTGTGATCTGCCTTCTACATCGCATTGATTTGAAGCTAAATCATGTGATTCGCTTGGATTTGAAGCTAACTCGTTCGTTTCGTATGCAGTTGAAGCTATATCATGTATATCACAGGTATTTGAAGCTAAACCATTAGTTTCGCATTTATTCGAAGATAAGCCTTCTACATCGTATTGATTTGAAGCTATATCATGTGTTTGGCATGGATTTGAAGCTAACTCGTTTGTTTCGCATGCAGTTGAAGCTAAATGATGTTTATCACAAGTATTTGAAGCTAAACCATTTGTTTCGTATGGATTCGAAGATAAGCCTTCTACTTCGCATTGATTTAAAGCAAAATCATGCGTTTCGCATGGATTTGAAGCTAACTCGTTAATTTCGTATGCAGTTGAATCTAAATCATGTATGTCATAGGTATTTGAAGCTAAAACATTTGATTCGCATAGATTCGAAGATCAGCCTTCTTCTTCGCATTGATTTGAAGCTAAATCATGTGTTTCGAAAGGATTTGTAGTTAACTCGTTTGTTTCGCCTGAATTTGAAGCTAATTCATGTATATCACAAGTATTTGAAGCTAAACCATTTGTTTCGCATGGATATGAAGCTAAGCCTTCTACTTCGCATTGATTCGAAGCTAAATCAAGTGTACGGCTTGGATTTGAAGATAAGCCATCTACTTCGCTTTGATTTGAATCTAAATCATGTGTCTCGCATTGATTTGAAGCTAAATCATGTGTTTCGCATTAATTTGATGATAACTCGTTCGTTCGTCTGCATTTGAAGTTATTACATTTATATCGCAAGTATTTCAATCTAAATCATGTGTTTCGCTCGGATTTAAAGCTGAGCCTTCTACTTCCCATTGATTTGATGCTAAATCATATGTTCCGCTCGGATTTGAAGCTAACTGTTTGTTCCGCCTGCATTTGTAGCTATATCACATATATTGCAAGTATTTGAAGCTAAATCATTTGTTTCGCATGGATTTGAAGCTGACTCGTTTGTTTCGCATGGATTTGAAGCTAAGCCGTTAACTTCGCATTGATTTGAAGCTAAATCATGTGTTTCGCATGAATTTCAAGATAATTCGTTTGTTTCGCACGCGGTTGAAGCTAAATCATGTATATCACAAGTATTTTCAGCTAAACCATTTGATTCGCATGGATTTGAAACTAAGCCTTCCACTTCCCATTGATTTGAAGCAAAATCATGTGACTCGCATGGATTTGAACCTCACTCGTTCATTTCAGCTGCATTTGAAACTAAATCATGTATATCACAAGTATTTGAAGCTATACCATTTGTTTCGCATGGATTTGAAGATAATCCTTCTAGTTCGCATTGATATTTAGCTAACTCGATTGTTTCGCCTGCACTTGAAGCTATATCACTTATATCGCTATTATCTGAAGATAAATCATTTGTTTCTCGTGTATTTGTAGCTAAGCCTTCTACATCGCATTGATTTGAAGCTAAATCATACGTTTCGCATGGATTTTAAGCTAACCCGTTTGTTTTGCCTGCGTTTGAAGCTATATCACTTATATCGCAATTATCCGAATATAAATCATTTGTTTCTCATGTATTTGTAGCTAAGCCTTCTACATCGCATTGATTTGAAGCTAAATCATGTGTTTCGCATGGATTTGAAGCTAACCCGTTTGTGTCGCGTGCATTTGAAGCTAAATCATGTATATCACAAGTATTTGAAGCTAAACAATTTTTTATTCCCATGGATTGGCTGCTAAGCCTTTTAGTTCGCATTGATTTGGAGTTAAATCATGTGATCAGCATGGATTTAAAGCTAACTTGTTTGTTTCGCCTGCATTTGAATCCGAATCACGTATATCACAAATATTTGAAGCTGAACCATTTGTTTCGCATGCATTTGTAACTAAGCCTTCTTCTTCGCATTGATTTGAAGCTGTATCATGTGTTTCGCTTGAATTTGAAGCGAACATGTTTGTTTCACATGCAGTTGAAGCTAAATCATGTATATCACAAGTATTTGCAGCTGAACCATTTGCTACGCATGAATATTAAGCTAAACCATGTGTTACGAATGAATTTGAAGCTGAATCATGTATTTCGCCTGCATTTCATGCTAAATCATGTATATCATAGGTATTTGAAGTTAAAGCATTTCTTTCGCATGGATTCGAAGGTAAGCCTTCTACTTCGCATTGATTTGAAGCTAAATCATGCATTTCGCATGGATCTGAAACTAAACCATTTGTTTCGCATGGATTCGAAGATCTGCATTCTAGTTCGCATTGATTTGAAGCTAAATCACGTGTTTCGCATAGATTAGAAGCTAACTCGTTTGTTTCGCATTCATTTGAAACTATATCACTTCTATCGCAAGTATTTGAAGCTAAATCATGTGTTTCGCATGTATTTGAAGATAAGCCTTCTACTTCGCATTGATTTCAAGCTAAATCATGTGTTTCGCATGCATTTGAAGCTAACTCGATTGTTTCGCATGCAGTTGAAGCTAAATCATGTCTATCACAAGTATTTGAAGCTAAACCATTTGATTCCCATGGATTTGAAGCTAAGCCTTCTACGTCGCATTGATTTGAAGCTAAATCATGTGTTCCGCATGAATTTGAAGCTAACTGATTGTTCCGCCTGCATTTGAAGCTATATCACTTATATCGCAAGTATATGAAGGTAAATCATTTGTTTTGCATGGATTTGAAGCTAAGCCTTTAACTTCGCATTGATTTGATGCTAAATCATGTGTTTCGCTTGCATTTCAAGCTAACTCGTTTGTTTCGCATGTAATTGAAGCTAGATAATGTATCAAACAAGTATTTGAAGCTAAACCATTTGATTCGCATGGATTTCAAAATAAGCCTTCTACTTTGCATTGATTTGATGCTAAATCATGTGTTTCGCTTGCATTTCAAGCTAACTCGTTTGTTTCGCATGTAATTGAAGCTAGATAATGTATCAAACAAGTATTTGAAGCTAAACCATTTGTTTCGCATGGCTTCGAAGATCAGCCATCTACCTCGTATTGATTTAAAGCTAAATCATGTGTTTCGCATGGATTTGAAGCTAACTCGTTTGTATCGCATGCAGTTGAAGCTAAATCATGTATATCACAATTATATGAAGCTAAACCATTTGATTCGCATGGATTTCAGAATAAGCCTTCTACTTCGCATTGATTTTAATCTAAATCATCTGTTTCGCATGGATTTGGATCTAACTCGTTAGTTTTCATGCTGTTGAAGCTAAATCATGTATATCACAGTTATTTGAAGATAAACCAGTTGATTCGCATGGATTTCAAAATAAGCCTTCTACTTCGCATTGATTTGAAGCTAAATCATGTGTTTCGCTTGGATTACAAGCTAACTCGTTTGTTTCGCATGCAATTGAAGATAGATCATGTATCAAACAAGTATTTGAAGCTAAACCATTTGATTCGCATGGATTTGATGCTATGCCATCTACTTCGCTTTTATTTGAAACTGAATCATGTGTTTCTCTTGAATTTGAAGCTAACACGTTCGTTTCACATGCAGTTGAAGCTAAATCATGTATGTCACAAGTATTTGAAGCTGAACCATTTGTTTCGCACGAATATCAGGCTAAACCATGTGTTTGGAATGAATTTGAAGCTAAATCATGCGTTTCGCATAGATTTGAAGCTAACTCATTTGTTACGCATGCAGTTGAAGCTGAATCATGTATATCACAGGTGTTTGAAGCTAAACCATTTGTTTCGCATGGATTCGAAGATAACCCTTCTACTTCGAATTGATTTGAAGCTAAATCATGTGTTTCGCTTGGATTTCAAACTAACTCGTTCGTTTCGCATGCAGTTGAAGCTAAATCATGTATATCACAAGTATGTGAAGCTAAACCATTTGCTACGCATGGATTTTAAGCTAAGCCTTCTACTTCGCAATGATTTGATGCTAAATCGGGTGTTTCGCATGGATTTGAAGCTAAGCCTTCAACTTCGTGTTGACTTGATGCTAACTCATGTTTTTCGCTTGGATTTGAAGCTAACTCGTTTGTTTCGCATGCAGTTGAAGCTAAATCATGTATATCACAAGTATTTGGAGCTGAACCATTTGTTTCGCATGGATTTCAATATAAGCCTTCTACTTCGCATTGATTTTAATCTAAATCATCTGTTTCGGATGGATTTAAAGCTATCTCGTTTGTTTCGCATGCAGTTGAAGATAAATCATGTATATCACAAGTATTTGAAGCTAATCCATTTGTATCGCGTGGATTCGAAGATCAGCCTTCTACTTCGCATTGATTTGAAGTTAAATCATATGTTTCGCATGGATTTGAAGCTAATCGTTTGTATCGCATGCAGTTCAAGCTAAATCATGTATATCACAATTATTTGAAGCTAAACCATTTGACTCGCATGGATTTCAAAATAAGCCTTCTACTTTGCATTGATTTGATGCTAAATCATGTGCTTCGCTTGCATTTCAAGCTAACTCGTTTTTTTCGCATGTAATTGAAGCTAGATAATGTATCAAACAAGTATTTGAAGCTAAACCATTTGATTCGCATGGATTTCAAAATAAGCCTTCTACTTTGCATTGATTTGATGCTAAATCATGTGTTTCGCTTGCATTTCAAGCTAACTCGTTTGTTTCGCATATAATTGAAGCTAGATAATGTATCAAACAAGAATTTGAAGCTAAACCATTTGTTTCGCATGGCTTCGAAGATCAGCCATCTACCTCGTATTGATTTAAAGCTAAATCATGTGTTTCGCATGGATTTGAAGCTAACTCGTTTGTATCGCATGCAGTTGAAGCTAAATCATGTATATCACAATTATATGAAGCTAAACCATTTGATTCGCATGGATTTGAAGATAAGCCTTCTACTTCGCATTGATTTTAATCTAAATCATCTGTTTCCCATGGATTTAAAGCTATCTCGTTTGTTTCGCATGCAGTTGAAGATAAATCATGTATATCACAGGTATTTCAAGCTAAACCATTTGATGCGCCTGGATTTGATGCTATGCCATCTACTTCGCTTTTATTTGAAATTGAATCATGTGTTTCTGTTGAATTTGAAGCTAACACGTTCGTTTCACATGCCGTTGAAGCTAAATCATGTATATCACAAGTATTTGAAGCTGAACCATTTGTTTCGTACGAATATCAGGCTAAAACATGTGTTTGGAATGAATTTGAAGCTAAATCTTGTGTTTCGTATAGATTTGGAGCTAACTCGTTTGTTACGCATGCAGTTGAAGCTGAATCATGTATATCCCAAGTATTTGAAGCTCAACCATTTGATTCGCATGGATTTGAAGATAAGCCTTCTACTTCTCATTGATTTTAATCTAAATCATCTGTTTCCCATGGATTTAAAGCTATCTCGTTTGTTTCGCATGCAGTTGAAGATAAATCATGTACATCACAGGTATTTCAAGCTAAACCATTTGATTCGCATGGATTTGAAGATAAGCCTTCTACTTCGCATTGATTTGAAGCTAAATCATGTGTTTCGCATGGATTTGAAGCTAACTCGTTCGTTTCCCTTGCATTTGAAGCTAAATCATGCACATCACAATTATTTGAAGCTAAACCACTTGTTTCGCATGGATTTGAAGATAAGCCTTCTACTTCGCATTGATTTGAAGCTAAATCATGTGTTTCGCTTGGATTTGAAACTAACTAGTTTGTTTCGCATGCAGTTGAAGCTAAATCATGTATATCACAAGTATTTGGAGCTGAACCATTTGTTTCGCATGGATTTCAAAATGAGCCTTCTACTTCGCATTGATTTTAATCTAAATCATCTGTTTCGGATGGATTTAAAGCTATCTCGTTTGTTTCGCATGCAGTTGAAGATAAATCATGTATATCACAAGTATTTGAAGCTAATCCATTTGTATCGCGTGGATTCGAAGATCAGCCTTCTACTTCGCATTGATTTGAAGTTAAATCATATGTTTCGCATGGATTTGAAGCTAATCGTTTGTATCGCATGCAGTTGAAGCTAAATCATGTATATCACAATTATTTGAAGCTAAACCATTTGATTCGCATGGATTTCAAAATAAGCCTTCTACTTCGCATTGATTTTAATCTAAATCATCTGTTTCGCTTGGATTTAAAGCTATCTCGTTTGTTTCGCATGCAGTTGAAGATAAATCATGTATATCACAAGTATTAGAAGCTAATCCATTTGTTTCGCGTGGATTCGAAGATCAGCCTTCTACTTCGCATTGATTTGAAGTTAAATCATATGTTTCGCATGGATTTGAAGCTAATCGTTTGTATCGCATGCAGTTGAAGCTAAATCATGTATATCACAAGTATTTGAAGCTAAACCATTTGATTCGCATGGATTTGATGCTATGCCATCTACTTCGCTTTTATTTGAAACTGAATCATGTGTTTCTCTTGAATTTGAAGCTAACACGTTCGTTTCACATGCAGTTGAAGCTAAATCATGTATGTCACAAGTATTTGAAGCTGAACCATTTGTTTCGCACGAATATCAGGCTAAACCATGTGTTTGGAATGAATTTGAAGCTAAATCATGCGTTTCGCATAGATTTGAAGCTAACTCATTTGTTACGCATGCAGTTGAAGCTGAATCATGTATATCGCAGGTGTTTGAAGCTAAACCATTTGTTTCGCATGGATTCGAAGATAACCCTTCTACTTCGAATTGATTTGAAGCTAAATCATGTGTTTCGCTTGGATTTCAAACTAACTCGTTCGTTTCGCATGCAGTTGAAGCTAAATCATGTATATCACAAGTATGTGAAGCTAAACCATTTGCTACGCATGGATTTTAAGCTAAGCCTTCTACTTCGCATTGATTTGATGCTAAATCGGGTGTTTCGCATGGATTTGAAGCTAAGCCTTCAACTTCGTGTTGACTTGATGCTAACTCATGTTTTTAGCTTGGATTTGAAGCTAACTCGTTTGTTTCGCATGCAGTTGAAGCTAAATCATGTATATCACAAATATTTGGAGCTGAACCATTTGTTTCGCATGGATTTCAAAATAAGCCTTCTACTTCGCATTGATTTTAATCTAAATCATCTGTTTCGGATGGATTTAAAGCTGTCTCGTTTGTTTCGCATGCAGTTGAAGATAAATCATATATATCACAAGTATTTGAAGCTAATCCATTTGTATCGCGTGGATTCGAAGATCAGCCTTCTACTTCGCATTGATTTGAAGTTAAATCATATGTTTCGCATGGATTTGAAGCTAATCGTTTGTATCGCATGCAGTTGAAGCTAAATCATGTATATCACAATTATTTGAAGCTAAACCATTTGACTCGCATGGATTTCAAAATAAGCCTTCTACTTTGCATTGATTTGATGCTAAATCATGTGTTTCGCTTGCATTTCAAGCTAACTCGTTTGTTTCGCATGTAATTGAAGCTAGATAATGTATCAAACAAGTATTTGAAGCTAAACCATTTGATTCGCATGGATTTCAGAATAAGCCTTCTACTTCGCATTGATTTTAATCTAAATCATCTGTTTCGCATGGATTTGAATCTAACTCGTTAGTTTTCATGCTGTTGAAGCTAAATCATGTATATCACACTTATTTGAAGATAAACCAGTTGATTCGCATGGATTTCAAAATAAGCCTTCTACTTCGCATTGATTTGAAGCTAAATCATGTGTTTCGCTTGGATTTCAAGCTAACTCGTTTGTTTCGCATGCAATTGAAGATAGATCATGTATCAAACAAGTATTTGAAGCTAAACCATTTGATTCGCATGGATTTGATGCTATGCCATCTACTTCGCTTTTATTTGAAACTGAATCATGTGGTTCTCTTGAATTTGAAGCTAACACGTTCGTTTCACATGCAGTTGAAGCTAAATCATGTATGTCACAAGTATTTGAAGCTGAACCATTTGTTTCGCACGGATATCAGGCTAAACCATGTGTTTGGAATGAATTTGAAGCTAAATCATGCGTTTCGCATAGATTTGAAGCTAACTCATTTGTTACGCATGCAGTTGAAGCTGAATCATGTATATCACAGGTGTTTGAAGCTAAACCATTTGTTTCGCATGGATTCGAAGATAACCCTTCTACTTCGGATTGATTTGAAGCTAAATCATGTGTTTCGCTTGGATTTCAAACTAACTCGTTCGTTTCGCATGCAGTTGAAGCTAAATCATGTATATCACAAGTATGTGAAGCTAAACCATTTGCTACGCATGGATTTTAAGCTAAGCCTTCTACTTCGCATTGATTTGAAGTTAAATCATATGTTTCGCATGGATTTGAAGCTAATCGTTTGTATCGCATGCAGTTGAAGCTAAATCATGTATATCACAATTATTTGAAGCTAAACCATTTGACTCGCATGGATTTCAAAATAAGCCTTCTACTTTGCATTGATTTGATGCTAAATCATGTGTTTCGCTTGCATTTCAAGCTAACTCGTTTGTTTCGCATGTAATTGAAGCTAGATAATGTATCAAACAAGTATTTGAAGCTAAACCATTTGTTTCGCATGGCTTCGAAGATCAGCCATCTACCTCGTGTTGATTTAAAGCTAAATCATGTGTTTCGCATGGATTTGAAGCTAACTCGTTTGTATCGCATGCAGTTGAAGCTAAATCATGTATATCACAATTATATGAAGCTAAACCATTTGATTCGCATGGATTTGAAGATAAGACTTCTACTTCGCATTGATTTTAATCTAAATCATCTGTTTCCCATGGATTTAAAGCTATCTCGTTTGTTTCGCATGCAGTTGAAGATAAATCATGTATAGCACAGGTATTTCAAGCTAAACCATTTGATGCGCCTGGATTTGATGCTATGTCATCTACTTCGTTTTTATTTGAAATTGAATCATGTGTTTCTGTTGAATTTGAAGCTAACACGTTCGTTTCACATGCCGTTGAAGCTAAATCATGTTTATCACAAGTATTTGAAGCTGAACCATTTGTTTCGTACGAATATGAGGCTAAAACATGTGTTTGGAATGAATTTGAAGCTAAATCTTGTGTTTCGTATAGATTTGGAGCTAACTCGTTTGTTACGCATGCAGTTGAAGCTGAATCATGTATATCCCAAGTATTTGAAGCTCAACCATTTGATTCGCATGGATTTGAAGATAAGCCTTCTACTTCTCATTGATTTTAATCTAAATCATCTGTTTCCCATGGATTTAAAGCTATCTCGTTTGTTTCGCATGCAGTTGAAGCTAAATCATGTATATCACAAGTATTTGCAGCTAAACCATTTTATTCGCATGGATTTGATGCAATGCCATCTACTTCGCTTTTATTTGAAACTGAATCATGTGTTTCTCTTGAATTTGAAGCTAACTAGTTTGTTTCGTAATGCATTTGAAGCTAAATCATGCACATCACAAGTATTTGAAGCTGAACCACTTGTTTCGCATGGATTTGAAGATAAGCCTTCTACTTCGCATTGATTTGAAGCTAAACCATGTGTTTCGAATGGATTTGAAGCTAACTCGTTTGTTTCGCATGCAATTGAAGCTAAATCATGTATATCACAATTATTTGAAGCTAAACCATTTGATTCGCATGGATTTCAAAATAAGCCTTCTACTTCGCATTGATTTTAATCTAAATCATCTGTTTCGCTTGGATTTAAAGCTATCTCGTTTGTTTCGCATGCAGTTGAAGATAAATCATGTATATCACAAGTATTTGAAGCTAATCCATTTGTTTCGCGTGGATTCGAAGATCAGCCTTCTACTTCGCATTGATTTGAAGTTAAATCATATGTTTCGCATGGATTTGAAGCTAATCGTTTGTATCGCATGCAGTTGAAGCTAAATCATGTATATCACAAGTATTTGCAGCTAAACCATTTGATTCGCATGGATTTGATGCTATGCCATCTACTTCGCTTTTATTTGAAACTGAATCATGTGTTTCTCTTGAATTTGAAGCTAACACGTTCGTTTCACATGCAGTTGAAGCTAAATCATGTATATCACAATTATTTGAAGCTAAACCATTTGATTCGCATGGATTTCAAAATAAGCCTTCTACTTCGCATTGATTTTAATCTAAATCATCTGTTTCGCATGGATTTAAAGCTATCTCGTTTGTTTCGCATGCAGTTGAAGATAAATCATGTATATCACAGGTATTTGAAGCTAAACCAGTTGTTTCGCATGGATTTGTAGATAAGCCTTCTAAATCGCATTGATTTCAAGCTAAATCATGTGTTTCGCATGGATTTGAAGCTAATTCGCTAGTTTTGCATGCTGTTGAAGCTTATTCATGTACATCACAAGTATTTGAAGCTAAACCATTTGTTTCGCATGGATTCGAAGATCAGCCTTCTACTTCGCATTGATAAGAAGCAAAATCATGTGTTTCGCATGGATTTGAAGCTAACTCGTTCGTTTCGCTTGCATTTGAAGCTAAATCATGCACATCACAAGTATTTGAAGCTGAACCACTTGTTTCGCATGGATTTGAAGATAAGCCTTCTACTTCGCATTGATTTGAAGCTAAATCATGTGTTTCGACTGGATTTGAAGCTAACTCGTTTGTTTCGCATGCAATTGAAGCTAAATCATGTATATCACAATTATTTGAAGCTAAACCATTTGATTCGCATGGATTTCAAAATAAGCCTTCTACTTCGCATTGATTTTAATCTAAATCATCTGTTTCGGATGGATTTAAAGCTATCTCGTTTTTTTCGCATGCAGTTGAAGATAAATCATGTATATCACAGGTATTTGAAGCTAAACCATTTGTTTCGCATGGATTCGAATATAAGCCTTCTAAATCGCATTGATGTCAAGCTAAATCATATGTTTCGCATAGATTTGAAGCTAACTCGCTAATTTTGCATGCTGTTGAAGCTTATTCATGTATATCACAAGTATTTGAAGCTAAACCATTTGTTTCGCAAGGATTCGAAGATCAGCCTTCTACTTCGCATTGATTTCAAGCTAAATCATGTGTTTCGCATGGATTTGAAGCTAACTCGTTAGTTTTGCATGCTGTTGAAACTAAATCATGTATATCACAAGTATTTGAAGCTAAACCATTTGTTTCGCAAGGATTCGAAGATCAGCCTTCTACTTCGCATTGATAAGAAGCAAAATCATGTGTTTCGCATGGATTTGAAGCTAACTCGTTCGTTTCGCTTGCATTTGAAGCTAAATCATGCACATCATAAGTATTTGAAGCTGAACCACTTGTTTCGGATGGATTTGAAGATAAGCCTTCTACTTCGCATTGATTTGAAGCTAAATCATGTGTTTCGCTTGGATTTCAAGCTAACTCATTTGTTTCGCATGCAATTGAAGCTAAATCATGTATATCACAATTATTTGAAGCTAAACCATTTGATTCGCATGGATTTCAAAATAAGCCTTCTACTTCGCATTGATTTTAATCTAAATCATCTGTTTCGGATGGATTTAAAGCTATCTCGTTTTTTTCGCATGCAGTTGAAGATAAATCATGTATATCACAGGTATTTGAAGCTAAACCATTTGTTTCGCATGGATTCGAATATAAGCCTTCTAAATCGCATTGATGTCAAGCTAAATCATATGTTTCGCATAGATTTGAAGCTAACTCGTTAGTTTTGCATGCTGTTGAAGCTAAATCATGTATATCACAAGTATTTGAAGCTAAACCATTTGTTTCGCAAGGTTACGAAGATCAGCCTTCTACTTCGCATTGATAAGAAGCAAAATCATGTGTTTCGCATGGATTTGAAGCTAACTCGTTCGTTTCGCTTGCATTTGAAGCTAAATCATGCACATCACAAGTATTTGAAGCTGAACCACTTGTTTCGCATGGATTTGAAGATAAGCCTTCTACTTCGCATTGATTTGAAGCTAAATCATGTGTTTCGAATGGATTTGAAGCTAACTCGTTTGTTTCGCATGCAATTGAAGCTAAATCATGTATATCACAATTATTTGAAGCTAAACCATTTGATTCGCATGGATTTCAAAATAAGCCTTCTACTTCGCATTGATTTTAATCTAAATCATCTGTTTCGGATGGATTTAAAGCTATCTCGTTTGTTTCGCATGCAGTTGAAGCTAAATCATGTATATCACAAGTATTTGAAGCTAAACCATTTGATTCGCATGGATTTGATACTATGCCATCTACTTCGCTTTTATTTGAAACTGAATCATGTGTTTCTCTTGAATTTGAAGCTAACACGTTCGTTTCACATGCAGTTGAAGCTAAATCATGTATGTCACAAGTATTTGAAGCTGAACCATTTGTTTCGCACGAATATCAGGCTAAACCATGTGTTTGGAATGAATTTGAAGCTAAATCATGTGTTTCGCATAGATTTGAAGCTAACTCATTTGTTACGCATGCAGTTGAAGCTGAATCATGTATATCCCAAGTATTTGAAGCTCAACCATTTGATTCGCATGGATTTGAAGATAAGCCTTCTACTTCGCATTGATTTTAATCTAAATCATGTGTTTCGCATGCATTTGAAGCTAATCGTTTGTATCGCATGGAGTTGGAGCTAAATCATGTCTATCACAAGTATTTGAAGCTAAACCATTTGATTCGCATGGATTTGATGCTATGCCATCTACATCGTTTTTTTTTTGAAACTGAATCATGTGTTTCTCTTTAATTTGATGCTAACACTTTCGTTTCACATGCAGTTGAAGCTAAATCATGTATGTCACAAGTATTTGAAGCTGAACCATTTATTTCGCACGAATATCAGGCTAAACAATGTGTTTGGAATGAATTTGAAGCTAAATCATGTGTTTCGCATAGATTTGAAGCTAACTCGTTTGTTACGCATGCAGTTGAAGCTGAATCATGTATATCCCAAGTATTTGAAGCTCAACCATTTGATTCGCATGGATCTCAAAATAAGCCTTCTACTTCGCATTGATTTGAAGCGAAAACATGTGTTTCGCTTGGATTTCAAGCTAACTCGTTTGTTTCGCATGCAGTTGAAGATAAATCATGTATATCACAAGTATTTGAAGCTAATCCATTTGTTTCGCGTGGATTCGAAGATCAGCCTTCTACTTCGCATTGATTTGAAGTTAAATCATATGTTTCGCATGGATTTGAAGCTAATCGTTTGTTTCGCATGCAATTGAAGCTAAATCATGTATATCACAATTATTTGAAGCTAAACCATTTGATTCGCATGGATTTCAAAATAAGCCTTCTACTTCGCATTGATTTTAATCTAAATCATCTGTTTCGGATGGATTTAAAGCTATCTCGTTTTTTTCGCATGCAGTTGAAGATAAATCATGTATATCACAGGTATTTGAAGCTAAACCATTTGTTTCGCATGGATTCGAATATAAGCCTTCTAAATCGCATTGATGTCAAGCTAAATCATATGTTTCGCATAGATTTGAAGCTAACTCGCTAATTTTGCATGCTGTTGAAGCTTATTCATGTATATCACAAGTATTTGAAGCTAAACCATTTGTTTCGCAAGGATTCGAAGATCAGCCTTCTACTTCGCATTGATTTCAAGCTAAATCATGTGTTTCGCATGGATTTGAAGCTAACTCGTTAGTTTTGCATGCTGTTGAAACTAAATCATGTATATCACAAGTATTTGAAGCTAAACCATTTGTTTCGCAAGGATTCGAAGATCAGCCTTCTACTTCGCATTGATAAGAAGCAAAATCATGTGTTTCGCATGGATTTGAAGCTAACTCGTTCGTTTCGCTTGCATTTGAAGCTAAATCATGCACATCATAAGTATTTGAAGCTGAACCACTTGTTTCGGATGGATTTGAAGATAAGCCTTCTACTTCGCATTGATTTGAAGCTAAATCATGTGTTTCGCTTGGATTTCAAGCTAACTCATTTGTTTCGCATGCAATTGAAGCTAAATCATGTATATCACAATTATTTGAAGCTAAACCATTTGATTCGCATGGATTTCAAAATAAGCCTTCTACTTCGCATTGATTTTAATCTAAATCATCTGTTTCGGATGGATTTAAAGCTATCTCGTTTTTTTCGCATGCAGTTGAAGATAAATCATGTATATCACAGGTATTTGAAGCTAAACCATTTGTTTCGCATGGATTCGAATATAAGCCTTCTAAATCGCATTGATGTCAAGCTAAATCATATGTTTCGCATAGATTTGAAGCTAACTCGTTAGTTTTGCATGCTGTTGAAGCTAAATCATGTATATCACAAGTATTTGAAGCTAAACCATTTGTTTCGCAAGGTTACGAAGATCAGCCTTCTACTTCGCATTGATAAGAAGCAAAATCATGTGTTTCGCATGGATTTGAAGCTAACTCGTTCGTTTCGCTTGCATTTGAAGCTAAATCATGCACATCACAAGTATTTGAAGCTGAACCACTTGTTTCGCATGGATTTGAAGATAAGCCTTCTACTTCGCATTGATTTGAAGCTAAATCATGTGTTTCGAATGGATTTGAAGCTAACTCGTTTGTTTCGCATGCAATTGAAGCTAAATCATGTATATCACAATTATTTGAAGCTAAACCATTTGATTCGCATGGATTTCAAAATAAGCCTTCTACTTCGCATTGATTTTAATCTAAATCATCTGTTTCGGATGGATTTAAAGCTATCTCGTTTGTTTCGCATGCAGTTGAAGCTAAATCATGTATATCACAAGTATTTGAAGCTAAACCATTTGATTCGCATGGATTTGATGCTATGCCATCTACTTCGCTTTTATTTGAAACTGAATCATGTGTTTCTCTTGAATTTGAAGCTAACACGTTCGTTTCACATGCAGTTGAAGCTAAATCATGTATGTCACAAGTATTTGAAGCTAAACCATTTGATTCGCATGGATTTGATGCTATGCCATCTACTTCGCTTTTATTTGAAACTGAATCATGTGTTTCTCTTGAATTTGAAGCTAACACGTTCGTTTCACATGCAGTTGAAGCTAAATCATGTATATCACAATTATTTGAAGCTAAACCATTTGATTCGCATGGATTTCAAAATAAGCCTTCTACTTCGCATTGATTTTAATCTAAATCATCTGTTTCGCATGGATTTAAAGCTATCTCGTTTGTTTCGCATGCAGTTGAAGATAAATCATGTATATCACAGGTATTTGAAGCTAAACCAGTTGTTTCGCATGGATTCGAAGATAAGTCTTCTAAATCGCATTGATTTCAAGCTAAATCATGTGTTTCGCATGGATTTGAAGCTAACTCGCTAGTTTTGCATGCTGTTGAAGCTTATTCATGTACATCACAAGTATTTGAAGCTAAACCATTTGTTTCGCAAGGATTCGAAAATCAGCCTTCTACTTCGCATTGATAAGAAGCTAAATCATGTGTTTCGCTTGGATTTCAAGCTAACTCGTTTGTTTGGCATGCAACTGAAGCTAAATCATGTATATCACAATTATTTGAAGCTAAACCATTTGATTCGCATGGACTTCAAAATAAGCCTTCTACTTCGCATTGATTTTAATCTAAATCATCTGTTTCGGATGGATTTAAAGCTATCTCGTTTTTTTCGCATGCAGTTGAAGATAAATCATGTATATCACAGGTATTTGAAGCTAAACCATTTGATTCGCATGGATTTGATGCTATGCCATCTACTTCGCTTTTATTTGAAACTGAATCATGTGTTTCTCTTGAATTTGAAGCTAACACGTTCGTTTCACATGCAGTTGAAGCTAAATCATGTATGTCACAAGTATTTGAAGCTAAACCATTTGATTCGCATGGATTTGATGCTATGCCATCTACTTCGCTTTTATTTGAAACTGAATCATGTGTTTCTCTTGAATTTGAAGCTAACACGTTCGTTTCACATGCAGTTGAAGCTAAATCATGTATATCACAATTATTTGAAGCTAAACCATTTGATTCGCATGGATTTCAAAATAAGCCTTCTACTTCGCATTGATTTTAATCTAAATCATCTGTTTCGCATGGATTTAAAGCTATCTCGTTTGTTTCGCATGCAGTTGAAGATAAATCATGTATATCACAGGTATTTGAAGCTAAACCAGTTGTTTCGCATGGATTCGAAGATAAGTCTTCTAAATCGCATTGATTTCAAGCTAAATCATGTGTTTCGCATGGATTTGAAGCTAACTCGCTAGTTTTGCATGCTGTTGAAGCTTATTCATGTACATCACAAGTATTTGAAGCTAAACCATTTGTTTCGCAAGGATTCGAAAATCAGCCTTCTACTTCGCATTGATAAGAAGCTAAATCATGTGTTTCGCTTGGATTTCAAGCTAACTCGTTTGTTTGGCATGCAACTGAAGCTAAATCATGTATATCACAATTATTTGAAGCTAAACCATTTGATTCGCATGGACTTCAAAATAAGCCTTCTACTTCGCATTGATTTTAATCTAAATCATCTGTTTCGGATGGATTTAAAGCTATCTCGTTTTTTTCGCATGCAGTTGAAGATAAATCATGTATATCACAGGTATTTGAAGCTAAACCATTTGTTTCGCATGGATTCGAATATAAGCCTTCTAAATCGCATTGATGTCAAGCTAAATCATATGTTTCGCATAGATTTGAAGCCAACTCGTTAATTTTGCATGCTGTTGAAGCTTATTCATGTATATCACAAGTATTTGAAGCTAAACCATTTGTTTCGCAAGGATTCGAAGATCAGAATTCTACTTCGCATTGATAAGAAGCTAACTCATGTGTTTCGCATGGATTTGAAGCTAACTCGTTAGTTTTGCATGCTGTTGAAGCTAAATCATGTATATCACAAGTATTTGAAGCTAAACCATTTGTTTCGCAAGGTTACGTAGATCAGCCTTCTACTTCGCATTGATAAGAAGCAAAATCATGTGTTTCGCATGGATTTGAAGCTAACTCGTTCGTTTCGCTTGCATTTGAAGCTAAATCATGCACATCACAAGTATTTGAAGCTAAACCATTTGATTCGCATGGATTTCAAAATAAGCCTTCTACTTCGCATTGATTTTAATCTAAATCATCTGTTTCGGATGGATTTAAAGCTATCTCATTTTTTTCGCATGCAGTTGAAGATAAATCATGTATATCACAGGTATTTGAAGCTAAACCATTTGTTTCGCATGGATTCGAATATAAGCCTTCTAAATCGCATTGATGTCAAGCTAAATCATATGTTTCGCATAGATTTGAAGCTTACTCGCTAATTTTGCATGCTGTTGAAGCTTATTCATGTATATCACAAGTATTTGAAGCTAAACCAATTGTTTCGCAAGGATTCGAAGATCAGCCTTCTACTTCCCATTGATAAGAAGCTAACTCATGTGTTTCGCATGGATTTGAAGCTAACTCGTTAGTTTTGCATGCTGTTGAAGCTAAATCATGTATATTACAAGTATTTGAAGCTAAACCATTTGTTTCGCAAGGATACGAAGTTCAGCCTTCTACTTCGCATTGATAAGAAGCAAAATCATGTGTTTCGCATGGATTTGAAGCTAACTCGTTCGTTTCGCTTGCATTTGAAGCTAAATCATGCACAGCACAAGTATTTGAAGCTGAACCACTTGTTTCGCATGGATTCGAAGATCAGCCTTCTAGTTCGCATTGATTTGAAGTTAAATCATATGTTTCGCATGGATTTGAAGCTAATCGTTTGTATCGCATGCAGTTGAAGCTAAATCATGTGTATCACAAGTATTTGAAGTTAAACCATTTGATTCACATGGATTTGATGCTATGTCATCTACTTCGCCTTTATTTGAAACTGAATCATGTGTTTCTCTTGAATTTGAAGCTAACGCGTTCGTTTCACATGCAGTTGAAGCTAAATCATGTATGTCACAAGTATTTGAAGCTGAACCATTTGTTTCGCACGAATATCAGGCTAAACCATGTGTTTGGAATGAATTTGAAGCTAAATCATGTGTTTCGCATAGATTTGAAGCTAACACATTTGTTACGCATGCAGTTGAAGCTGAATCATGTATATCCCAAGTATTTGAAGCTCAACCATTTGATTCGCATGGATTTGAAGATAAGCCTTCTACTTCGCATTGATTTTAATCGAAATCATGTGTTTCGCATGCATTTGAAGCTAATCGTTTGTATCGCATGGAGTTGAAGCTAAATCATGTATATCACAAGTATTCGCAGCTAAACCATTTGATTCGCATGGATTTGATGCAATACCATCTACTTCGCTTTTATTTGAAACTGAATCATGTGTTTCTCTTGAATTTGAAGCTAACTAGTTTGTTTCGTAATGCAGTTGAAGCTAAAACATGTATATCACAATTATTTGAAGCTAAACCATTCGATTCGCATGGATTTCAAAATAAGCCTTCTACTTCGCAATGATTTTAATCTAAATCATCTGTTTCGCATGGATTTAAAGCTATCTCGTTTGTTTCGCATGCAGTTGAAGATAAATCATGTATATCGCAGGTATTTGAAGCTAAACCAGTTGTTTCGCATGGATTTGAAGATAAGCCTTCTAAATCGCATTGATTTCAAGCTAAATCATGTGTTTCGCATGGATTTGAAGTTAACTCGCTAGTTTTGCATGCTGTTGAAGCTTATTCATGTACATCACAAGTATTTGGAGCTAAACCATTTGTTTCGCAAGGATTCGAAGATCAGCCTTCTACTTCGCATTGATAAGAAGCAAAATCATGTGTTTCGCATGGATTTGAAGCTAACTCGTTCGTTTTGATTGCATTTGAAGCTAAATCATGCACATCACAAGTATTTGAAGCTGAACCACTTGTTTCGCATGGATTTGAAGATAAGCCTTCTACTTCGCATTGATTTGAAGCAAAATCATGTGTTTCGAATGGATTTGAAGCTAACTCGTTTGTTTCGCATGCAATTGAAGCTAAATCATGTTAATCACAATTATTTGAAGCTAAACCATTTGATTCGCGTGGATTCGAAGACCAGCCTTCTACTTCGCATTGATTTGAAGTTAAATCATATGTTTCTCATGGATTTGAAGCTAATCGTTTGTATCGCATGCAGTTGAAGCTAAATCATGTATATCACAAGTATTTGAAGCTAAACCATTTGATTCGCATGGATTTGATGCTATGCCATCTACTTCGCTTTTATTTGAAACTGAATCATGTGTTTCTCTTGAATTTGAAGCTAACACGTTCGTTTCACATGCAGTTGAAGCTAAATCATGTATGTCACAAGTATTTGAAGCTGAACCATTTGTTTCGCACGAATATCAGGCTAAACCATGTGTTTGGATTGAATTTGAAGCTAAATCATGCGTTTCGCATAGATTTGAAGCTAACTCATTTGTTACGCATGCAGTTGAAGCTGAATCATGTATATCCCAAGTATTTGAAGCTCAACCATTTGATTCGCATCGATTTGAAGATAAGCCTTCTACTTCGCATTGATTTTAATCTAAATCATGTGTTTCGCATGCATTTGAAGCTAATCGTTTGTATCGCATGGAGTTGAAGCTAAATCATGTATATCACAAGTATTTGCAGCTAAACCATTTGATTCGCATGGATTTGATGCAATGCCATCAACTTCGCTTTTATTTGAAACTGAATCATGTGTTTCTCTTGAATTTAAAGCTAACTAGTTTGTTTCGTAATGCAGTTGAAGCTAAATCATGTATATCACAATTATTTGAAGCTAAACCATTTGATTCGCATGGATTTCAAAATAAACCTTCTACTTCGCATTGATTTTAATCTAAATCATCTGTTTCGCATGGATTTAAAGCTATCTCGTTTGTTTCGCATGCAGTTGAAGATAAATCATGTATATCACAGGTATTTGAAGCTAAACCAGTTGTTTCGCATGGATTCGAAGATAAGCCTTCTAATTCGCATTGATTTCAAGCTAAATCATGTGTTTCGCATGGATTTGAAGCTAACTCGCTAGTTTTGCATACTGTTGAAGCTTATTCATGTACATCACAAGTATCTGAAGCTAAACCATTTGTTTCGCAATGATTCGAAGATCAGCCTTCTACTTCGCATTGATAAGAAGCTAAATCATGTGTTTCGCTTGGATTTCAAGCTAACTCGTTTGTTTCGCATGCAATTGAAGCTAAATCATGTATATCACAATTATTTGAAGCTAAACCATTTGATTCGCATGGATTTCAAAATACGCCTTCTGCTTCGCATTGATTTTAATCTAAATCATCTGTTTCGGATGGATTTAAAGCTATCTCGTTTTTTTCGCATGCAGTTGAAGATAAATCATGTATATCACAGGTATTTGAAGCTAAACCATTTGTTTCGCATGGATTCGAATATAAGCCTTCTAAATCGCATTGATGTCAAGCTAAATCATATGTTTCGCATAGATTTGAAGCTAACTCGCTAATTTTGCATGCTGTTGAAGCTTATTCATGTATATCACAAGTATTTGAAGCTAAACCATTTGTTTCGCAAGGATTCGAAGATCAGCCTTCTACTTCGCATTGATAAGAAGCAAACTCATGTGTTTCGCATGGATTTGAAGCTAACTCGTTAGTTTTGCATGCTGTTGAAGCTAAATCATGTATATCTCAATTATTTGAAGCTAAACCATTTGATTCGCATGGATTTCAAAATAAGCCTTCTACTTCGCATTGATTTTAATCTAAATCATCTGTTTCGCATGGATTTAAAGCTATCTCGTTTGTTTCGCATGCAGTTGAAGATAAATCATGTATATTACAGGTATTTGAAGCTAAACCAGTTGTTTCGCATGGATTCGAAGATAAGCCTTCTAAATCGCATTGATTTCAAGCTAAATCATGTGTTTCGCATAGATTTGAAGCTAACTCGCTAGTTTTGCATGCTGTTGAAGCTTATTCATGTACATCACAAGTATTTGAAGCTAAGCCATTTGTTTCGCAAGGATTCGAAGATCAGCCTTCTACTTCGCATTGATAAGAAGCTAAATCATGTGTTTCGCTTGGATTTCAAGCTAACTCGTTTGTTTCGCATGCAACTGAAGCTAAATCATGTATATCACAATTATTTGAAGCTAAACCATTTGTTTCGCATGGATTTCAAAATAAGCCTTCTACTTCGCATTGATTTTAATCTAAATCATCTGTTTCGGATGGATTTAAAGCTATCTCGTTTGTTTCGCATGCAGTTGAAGATAAATCATATATATCACAAGTATTTGAAGCTGAACCACTTGTTTCGCATGGATTCGAAGATCAGCCTTCTACTTCGCATTGATTTTAATCTAAATCATCTGTTTCGGATGGATTTAAAGCTATCTCGTTTTTTTCGCATGCAGTTGAAGATAAATCATGTATATCACAGGTATTTGAAGCTAAACCATTTGTTTCGCATGGATTCGAATATAAGCCTTCTAAATCGCATTGATGTCAAGCTAAATCATATGTTTCGCATAGATTTGAAGCTAACTCGCTAATTTTGCATGCTGTTGAAGCTTATTCATGTATATCACAAGTATTTGAAGCTAAACCATTTGTTTCGCAAGGATTCGAAGATCAGCCTTCTACTTCGCATTGATAAGAAGCAAACTCATGTGTTTCGCATGGATTTGAAGCTAACTCGTTAGTTTTGCATGCTGTTGAAGCTAAATCATGTATATCTCAATTATTTGAAGCTAAACCATTTGATTCGCATGGATTTCAAAATAAGCCTTCTACTTCGCATTGATTTTAATCTAAATCATCTGTTTCGCATGGATTTAAAGCTATCTCGTTTGTTTCGCATGCAGTTGAAGATAAATCATGTATATTACAGGTATTTGAAGCTAAACCAGTTGTTTCGCATGGATTCGAAGATAAGCCTTCTAAATCGCATTGATTTCAAGCTAAATCATGTGTTTCGCATAGATTTGAAGCTAACTCGCTAGTTTTGCATGCTGTTGAAGCTTATTCATGTACATCACAAGTATTTGAAGCTAAGCCATTTGTTTCGCAAGGATTCGAAGATCAGCCTTCTACTTCGCATTGATAAGAAGCTAAATCATGTGTTTCGCTTGGATTTCAAGCTAACTCGTTTGTTTCGCATGCAACTGAAGCTAAATCATGTATATCACAATTATTTGAAGCTAAACCATTTGTTTCGCATGGATTTCAAAATAAGCCTTCTACTTCGCATTGATTTTAATCTAAATCATCTGTTTCGGATGGATTTAAAGCTATCTCGTTTGTTTCGCATGCAGTTGAAGATAAATCATATATATCACAAGTATTTGAAGCTGAACCACTTGTTTCGCATGGATTCGAAGATCAGCCTTCTACTTCGCATTGATTTGAAGTTAAATCATATGTTTCGCATGGATTTGAAGCTAATCGTTTGTATCGCATGCAGTTGAAGCTAAATCATGTGTATCACAAGTATTTGAAGTTAAACCATTTGATTCGCATGGATTTGATGCTATGTCATCTACTTCGCTTTTATTTGAAACTGAATCATGTGTTTCTCTTGAATTTGAAGCTAACGCGTTCGTTTCACATGCAGTTGAAGCTAAATCATGTATGTCACAAGTATTTGAAGCTGAACCATTTGTTTCGCACGAATATCAGGCTAAACCATGTGTTTGGAATGAATTTGAAGCTAAATCATGTGTTTCGCATAGATTTGAAGCTAACACATTTGTTACGCATGCAGTTGAAGCTGAATCATGTATATCCCAAGTATTTGAAGCTCAACCATTTGATTCGCATGGATTTGAAGATAAGCCTTCTACTTCGCATTGATTTTAATCGAAATCATGTGTTTCGCATGCATTTGAAGCTAATCGTTTGTATCGCATGGAGTTGAAGCTAACTCATGTATATCACAAGTATTCGCAGCTAAACCATTTGATTCGCATGGATTTGATGCAATACCATCTACTTCGCTTTTATTTGAAACTGAATCATGTGTTTCTCTTGAATTTGAAGCTAACTAGTTTGTTTCGTAATGCAGTTGAAGCTAAATCATGTATATCACAATTATTTGAAGCTAAACCATTCGATTCGCATGGATTTCAAAATAAGCCTTCTACTTCGCAATGATTTTAATCTAAATCATCTGTTTCGCATGGATTTAAAGCTATCTCGTTTGTTTCGCATGCAGTTGAAGATAAATCATGTATATCGCAGGTATTTGAAGCTAAACCAGTTGTTTCGCATGGATTCGAAGATAAGCCTCCTAAATCGCATTGATTTCAAGCTAAATCATGTGTTTCGCATGGATTTGAAGTTAACTCGCTAGTTTTGCATGCTGTTGAAGCTTATTCATGTACATCACAAGTATTTGGAGCTAAACCATTTGTTTCGCAAGGATTCGAAGATCAGCCTTCTACTTCGCATTGATAAGAAGCAAAATCATGTGTTTCGCATGGATTTGAAGCTAACTCGTTCGTTTCGATTGCATTTGAAGCTAAATCATGCACATCACAAGTATTTGAAGCTGAACCACTTGTTTCGCATGGATTTGAAGATAAGCCTTCTACTTCGCATTGATTTGAAGCAAAATCATGTGTTTCGAATGGATTTGAAGCTAACTCGTTTGTTTCGCATGCAATTGAAGCTAAATCATGTTAATCACAATTATTTGAAGCTAAACCATTTGATTCGCATGGATTTCAAAATAAGCCTTCTACTTCGCATTGATTTTAATCTAAATCATCTGTTTCGGATGGATTTAAAGCTATCTCGTTTGTTTCGCATGCAGTTGAAGATAAATCATGTATATCACAAGTATTTGAAGCTAATCCATTTGTTTCGCGTGGATTCGAAGACCAGCCTTCTACTTCGCATTGATTTGAAGTTAAATCATATGTTTCTCATGGATTTGAAGCTAATCGTTTGTATCGCATGCAGTTGAAGCTAAATCATGTATATCACAAGTATTTGAAGCTAAACCATTTGATTCGCATGGATTTGATGCTATGCCATCTACTTCGCTTTTATTTGAAACTGAATCATGTGTTTCTCTTGAATTTGAAGCTAACACGTTCGTTTCACATGCAGTTGAAGCTAAATCATGTATGTCACAAGTATTTGAAGCTGAACCATTTGTTTCGCACGAATATCAGGCTAAACCATGTGTTTGGATTGAATTTGAAGCCAAATCATGCGTTTCGCATAGATTTGAAGCTAACTCATTTGTTACGCATGCAGTTGAAGCTGAATCATGTATATCCCAAGTATTTGAAGCTCAACCATTTGATTCGCATCGATTTGAAGATAAGCCTTCTACTTCGCATTGATTTTAATCTAAATCATGTGTTTCGCATGCATTTGAAGCTAATCGTTTGTATCGCATGGAGTTGAAGCTAAATCATGTATATCACAAGTATTTGCAGCTAAACCATTTGATTCGCATGGATTTGATGCAATGCCATCAACTTCGCTTTTTTTTGAAACTGAATCATGTGTTTCTCTTGAATTTAAAGCTAACTAGTTTGTTTCGTAATGCAGTTGAAGCTAAATCATGTATATCACAATTATTTGAAGCTAAACCATTTGATTCGCATGGATTTCAAAATAAACCTTCTACTTCGCATTGATTTTAATCTAAATCATCTGTTTCGCATGGATTTAAAGCTATCTCGTTTGTTTCGCATGCAGTTGAAGATAAATCATGTATATCACAGGTATTTGAAGCTAAACCAGTTGTTTCGCATGGATTCGAAGATAAGCCTTCTAATTCGCATTGATTTCAAGCTAAATCATGTGTTTCGCATGGATTTGAAGCTAACTCGCTAGTTTTGCATGCTGTTGAAGCTTATTCATGCACATCACAAGTATTTGAAGCTAAACCATTTGTTTCGCAAGGATTCGAAGATCAGCCTTCTACTTCGCATTGATAAGAAGCTAAATCATGTGTTTCGCTTGGATTTCAAGCTAACTCGTTTGTTTCGCATGCAATTGAAGCTAAATCATGTATATCACAATTATTTGAAGCAAAACCATTTGATTCGCATGGATTTCAAAATACGCCTTCTGCTTCGCATTGATTTTATTCTAAATCATCTGTTTCGGATGGATTTAAAGCTATCTCGTTTTTTTCGCATGCAGTTGAAGATAAATCATGTATATCACAGGTATTTGAAGCTAAACCAGTTGTTTCGCATGGATTCGAAGATAAGCCTTCTAAATCGCATTGATTTCAAGCTAAATCATGTGTTTCGCATAGATTTGAAGCTAACTCGCTAATTTTGCATGCTGTTGAAGCTTATTCATGTATATCACAAGTATTTGAAGCTAAACCATTTGTTTCGCAAGGATTCGAAGATCAGCCTTCTACATCGCATTGATAAGAAGCAAACTCATGTGTTTCGCATGGATTTGAAGCTAACTCGTTAGTTTTGCATGCTGTTGAAGCTAAATCATGTATATCTCAATTATTTGAAGCTAAACCATTTGATTCGCATGGATTTCAAAATAAGCCTTCTACTTCGCATTGATTTTAATCTAAATCATCTGTTTCGCATGGATTTAAAGCTATCTCGTTTGTTTCGCATGCAGTTGAAGATAAATCATGTATATTACAGGTATTTGAAGCTAAACCAGTTGTTTCGCATGGATTCGAAGATAAGCCTTCTAAATCGCATTGATTTCAAGCTAAATCATGTGTTTCGCATAGATTTGAAGCTAACTCGCTAGTTTTGCATGCTGTTGAAGCTTATTCATGTACATCACAAGTATTTGAAGCTAAGCCATTTGTTTCGCAAGGATTCGAAGATCAGCCTTCTACTTCGCATTGATAAGAAGCTAAATCATGTGTTTCGCTTGGATTTCAAGCTAACTCGTTTGTTTCGCATGCAACTGAAGCTAAATCATGTATATCACAATTATTTGAAGCTAAACCATTTGTTTCGCATGGATTTCAAAATAAGCCTTCTACTTCGCATTGATTTTAATCTAAATCATCTGTTTCGGATGGATTTAAAGCTATCTCGTTTGTTTCGCATGCAGTTGAAGATAAATCATGTATATCACAAGTATTTGAAGCTGAACCACTTGTTTCGCATGGATTCGAAGATCAGCCTTCTACTTCGCATTGATTTGAAGTTAAATCATATGTTTCGCATGGATTTGAAGCTAATCGTTTGTATCGCATGCAGTTGAAGCTAAATCATGTGTATCACAAGTATTTGAAGTTAAACCATTTGATTCGCATGGATTTGATGCTATGTCATCTACTTCGCTTTTATTTGAAACTGAATCATGTGTTTCTCTTGAATTTGAAGCTAACGCGTTCGTTTCACATGCAGTTGAAGCTAAATCATGTATGTCACAAGTATTTGAAGCTGAACCATTTGTTTCGCACGAATATCAGGCTAAACCATGTGTTTGGAATGAATTTGAAGCTAAATCATGTGTTTCGCATAGATTTGAAGCTAACACATTTGTTACGCATGCAGTTGAAGCTGAATCATGTATATCCCAAGTATTTGAAGCTCAACCATTTGATTCGCATGGATTTGAAGATAAGCCTTCTACTTCGCATTGATTTTAATCGAAATCATGTGTTTCGCATGCATTTGAAGCTAATCGTTTGTATCGCATGGAGTTGAAGCTAACTCATGTATATCACAAGTATTCGCAGCTAAACCATTTGATTCGCATGGATTTGATGCAATACCATCTACTTCGCTTTTATTTGAAACTGAATCATGTGTTTCTCTTGAATTTGAAGCTAACTAGTTTGTTTCGTAATGCAGTTGAAGCTAAATCATGTATATCACAATTATTTGAAGCTAAACCATTCGATTCGCATGGATTTCAAAATAAGCCTTCTACTTCGCAATGATTTTAATCTAAATCATCTGTTTCGCATGGATTTAAAGCTATCTCGTTTGTTTCGCATGCAGTTGAAGATAAATCATGTATATCGCAGGTATTTGAAGCTAAACCAGTTGTTTCGCATGGATTCGAAGATAAGCCTCCTAAATCGCATTGATTTCAAGCTAAATCATGTGTTTCGCATGGATTTGAAGTTAACTCGCTAGTTTTGCATGCTGTTGAAGCTTATTCATGTACATCACAAGTATTTGGAGCTAAACCATTTGTTTCGCAAGGATTCGAAGATCAGCCTTCTACTTCGCATTGATAAGAAGCAAAATCATGTGTTTCGCATGGATTTGAAGCTAACTCGTTCGTTTCGATTGCATTTGAAGCTAAATCATGCACATCACAAGTATTTGAAGCTGAACCACTTGTTTCGCATGGATTTGAAGATAAGCCTTCTACTTCGCATTGATTTGAAGCAAAATCATGTGTTTCGAATGGATTTGAAGCTAACTCGTTTGTTTCGCATGCAATTGAAGCTAAATCATGTTAATCACAATTATTTGAAGCTAAACCATTTGATTCGCATGGATTTCAAAATAAGCCTTCTACTTCGCATTGATTTTAATCTAAATCATCTGTTTCGGATGGATTTAAAGCTATCTCGTTTGTTTCGCATGCAGTTGAAGATAAATCATGTATATCACAAGTATTTGAAGCTAATCCATTTGTTTCGCGTGGATTCGAAGACCAGCCTTCTACTTCGCATTGATTTGAAGTTAAATCATATGTTTCTCATGGATTTGAAGCTAATCGTTTGTATCGCATGCAGTTGAAGCTAAATCATGTATATCACAAGTATTTGAAGCTAAACCATTTGATTCGCATGGATTTGATGCTATGCCATCTACTTCGCTTTTATTTGAAACTGAATCATGTGTTTCTCTTGAATTTGAAGCTAACACGTTCGTTTCACATGCAGTTGAAGCTAAATCATGTATGTCACAAGTATTTGAAGCTGAACCATTTGTTTCGCACGAATATCAGGCTAAACCATGTGTTTGGATTGAATTTGAAGCCAAATCATGCGTTTCGCATAGATTTGAAGCTAACTCATTTGTTACGCATGCAGTTGAAGCTGAATCATGTATATCCCAAGTATTTGAAGCTCAACCATTTGATTCGCATCGATTTGAAGATAAGCCTTCTACTTCGCATTGATTTTAATCTAAATCATGTGTTTCGCATGCATTTGAAGCTAATCGTTTGTATCGCATGGAGTTGAAGCTAAATCATGTATATCACAAGTATTTGCAGCTAAACCATTTGATTCGCATGGATTTGATGCAATGCCATCAACTTCGCTTTTTTTTGAAACTGAATCATGTGTTTCTCTTGAATTTAAAGCTAACTAGTTTGTTTCGTAATGCAGTTGAAGCTAAATCATGTATATCACAATTATTTGAAGCTAAACCATTTGATTCGCATGGATTTCAAAATAAACCTTCTACTTCGCATTGATTTTAATCTAAATCATCTGTTTCGCATGGATTTAAAGCTATCTCGTTTGTTTCGCATGCAGTTGAAGGTAAATCATGTATATCACAGGTATTTGAAGCTAAACCAGTTGTTTCGCATGGATTCGAAGATAAGCCTTCTAATTCGCATTGATTTCAAGCTAAATCATGTGTTTCGCATGGATTTGAAGCTAACTCGCTAGTTTTGCATGCTGTTGAAGCTTATTCATGTACATCACAAGTATTTGAAGCTAAACCATTTGTTTCGCAAGGATTCGAAGATCAGCCTTCTACTTCGCATTGATAAGAAGCTAAATCATGTGTTTCGCTTGGATTTCAAGCTAACTCGTTTGTTTCGCATGCAATTGAAGCTAAATCATGTATATCACAATTATTTGAAGCAAAACCATTTGATTCGCATGGATTTCAAAATACGCCTTCTGCTTCGCATTGATTTTATTCTAAATCATCTGTTTCGGATGGATTTAAAGCTATCTCGTTTTTTTCGCATGCAGTTGAAGATAAATCATGTATATCACAGGTATTTGAAGCTAAACCAGTTGTTTCGCATGGATTCGAAGATAAGCCTTCTAAATCGCATTGATTTCAAGCTAAATCATGTGTTTCGCATAGATTTGAAGCTAACTCGCTAGTTTTGCATGCTGTTGAAGCTTATTCATGTACATCACAAGTATTTGAAGCTAAGCCATTTGTTTCGCAAGGATTCGAAGATCAGCCTTCTACTTCGCATTGATAAGAAGCTAAATCATGTGTTTCGCTTGGATTTCAAGCTAACTCGTTTGTTTCGCATGCAACTGAAGCTAAATCATGTATATCACAATTATTTGAAGCTAAACCATTTGTTTCGCATGGATTTCAAAATAAGCCTTCTACTTCGCATTGATTTTAATCTAAATCATCTGTTTCGGATGGATTTAAAGCTATCTCGTTTGTTTCGCATGCAGTTGAAGATAAATCATGTATATCACAAGTATTTGAAGCTAATCCATTTGTTTCGCGTGGATTCGAAGATCAGCCTTCTACTTCGCATTGATTTGAAGTTAAATCATATGTTTCGCATGGATTTGAAGCTAATCGTTTGTATCGCATGCAGTTGAAGCTAATTCATGTATATCACAAGTATTTGAAGCTAAACCATTTGATTCGCATGGATTTGATGCTATGCCATCTACTTCGCTTTTATTTGAAACTGAATCATGTGTTTCTCTTGAATTTGAAGCTAACACGTTCGTTTCACATGCAGTTGAAGCTAAATCATGTATGTCACAAGTATTTGAAGCTGAACCATTTGTTTCGCACGAATATCAGGCTAAACCATGTGTTTGGAATGAATTTGAAGCTAAATCATGTGTTTCGCATAGATTTGAAGCTAACTCATTTGTTACGCATGCAGTTGAAGCTGAATCATGTATATCCCAAGTATTTGAAGCTCAACCATTTGATTCGCATGGATTTGAAGATAAGCCTTCTAATTCGAATTGATTTTAATCTAAATCATGTGTTTCGCATGCATTTGAAGCTAATCGTTTGTATCGCATGGAGTTGAAGCTAAATCATGTCTATCACAAGTATGTGAAGCTAAACCATTTGATTCGCATGGATTTGATGCTATGCCATCTACATCGTTTTTTTTTTGAAACTGAATCATGTGTTTCTCTTGAATTTGATGCTAACACTTTCGTTTCACATGCAGTTGAAGCTAAATCATGTATGTCACAAGTATTTGAAGCTGAACCATTTATTTCGCACGAATATCAGGCTAAACAATGTGTTTGGAATGAATTTGAAGCTAAATCATGTGTTTCGCATAGATTTGAAGCTAACTCGTTTGTTACGCATGCAGTTGAAGCTGAATCATGTATATCCCAAGTATTTGAAGCTCAACCATTTGATTCGCATGGATTTCAAAATAAGCCTTCTACTTCGCATTGATTTGAAGCGAAAACATGTGTTTCGCTTGGATTTCAAGCTAACTCGTTTGTTTCGCATGCAATTGAAGCTAAATAATGTATCAAACAAGTATTTGAAGCTAAACCATTTGTTTCGCATGGATTCGAAGATCAGCCATCTACCTCGTATTGATTTAAAGCTAAATCATGTGTTTCGCATGGATTTGAAGCTAACTCGTTTGTATCGCATGCAGTTGAAGCTAAATCATGTATATCACAATTATTTGAAGCTAAACCATTTGATTCGCATGGATTTGATACTATGCCATCTACTTCGCTTTTATTTGAAACTGAATCATGTGTTTCTCTTGAATTTGAAGCTAACACGTTCGTTTCACATGCAGTTGAAGCTAAATCATGTATGTCACAAGTATTTGAAGCTGAACCATTTGTTTCGCACGAATATCAGGCTAAACCATGTGTTTGGAATGAATTTGAAGCTAAATCATGTGTTTCGCATAGATTTGAAGCTAACTCATTTGTTACGCATGCAGTTGAAGCTGAATCATGTATATCCCAAGTATTTGAAGCTCAACCATTTGATTCGCATGGATTTGAAGATAAGCCTTCTACTTCGCATTGATTTTAATCTAAATCATGTGTTTCGCATGCATTTAAAGCTAATCGTTTGTATCGCATGGAGTTGAAGCTAAATCATGTATATCACAAGTATTTGCAGCTAAACAATTTGATTCGCATGGATTTGATGCAATGCCATCTACTTCGCTTTTATTTGAAACTGAATCATGTGTTTCTCTTGAATTTGAAGCTAACTAGTTTGTTTCGTAATGCAGTTGAAGCTAAATCATGTATATCACAATTATTTGAAGCTAAACCATTTGATTCGCATGGATTTCAAAATAAGCCTTCTACTTCGCATTGATTTTAATCTAAATCATCTGTTTCGGATGGATTTAAAGCTATCTCATTTTTTTCGCATGCAGTTGAAGATAAATCATGTATATCACAGGTATTTGAAGCTAAACCATTTGTTTCGCATGGATTCGAATATAAGCCTTCTAAATCGCATTGATGTCAAGCTAAATCATATGTTTCGCATAGATTTGAAGCTAACTCGCTAATTTTGCATGCTGTTGAAGCTTATTCATGTATATCACAAGTATTTGAAGCTAAACCAATTGTTTCGCAAGGATTCGAAGATCAGCCTTCTACTTCGCATTGATAAGAAACAAAATCATATGTTTCGCATGGATTTGAAGCTAACTCGTTTGTTTCGCATGCAGTTGAAGATAAATCATGTATATCACAGGTATTTGAAGCTAAACCAGTTGTTTCGCATGGATTTCAAAATACGCCTTCTGCTTCGCATTGATTTTAATCTAAATCATCTGTTTCGGATGGATTTAAAGCTATCTCGTTTTTTTCGCATGCAGTTGAAGATAAATCATGTATATCACAGGTATTTGAAGCTAAACCAGTTGTTTCGCATGGATTCGAAGATAAGCCTTCTAAATCGCATTGATGTCAAGCTAAATCATATGTTTCGCATAGATTTGAAGCTAACTCGCTAATTTTGCATGCTGTTGAAGCTTATTCATGTATATCACAAGTATTTGAAGCTAAGCCATTTGTTTCGCAAGGATTCGAAGATCAGCCTTCTACTTCGCATTGATAAGAAGCTAAATCATGTGTTTCGCTTGGATTTCAAGCTAACTCGTTTGTTTCGCATGCAACTGAAGCTAAATCATGTATATCACAATTATTTGAAGCTAAACCATTTGTTTCGCATGGATTTCAAAATAAGCCTTCTACTTCGCATTGATTTTAATCTAAATCATCTGTTTCGGATGGATTTAAAGCTATCTCGTTTGTTTCGCATGCAGTTGAAGATAAATCATGTATATCACAAGTATTTGAAGCTAATCCATTTGTTTCGCGTGGATTCGAAGATCAGCCTTCTACTTCGCATTGATTTGAAGTTAAATCATATGTTTCGCATGGATTTGAAGCTAATCGTTTGTATCGCATGCAGTTGAAGCTAATTCATGTATATCACAAGTATTTGAAGCTAAACCATTTGATTCGCATGGATTTGATGCTATGCCATCTACTTCGCTTTTATTTGAAACTGAATCATGTGTTTCTCTTGAATTTGAAGCTAACACGTTCGTTTCACATGCAGTTGAAGCTAAATCATGTATGTCACAAGTATTTGAAGCTGAACCATTTGTTTCGCACGAATATCAGGCTAAACCATGTGTTTGGAATGAATTTGAAGCTAAATCATGTGTTTCGCATAGATTTGAAGCTAACTCGCTAGTTTTGCATGCTGTTGAAGCTTATTCATGTACATCACAAGTATTTGAAGCTAAACCATTTGTTTCGCAAGGATTCGAAGATCAGCCTTCTACTTCGCATTGATAAGAAGCTAAATCATGTGTTTCGCTTGGATTTCAAGCTATCTCGTTTGTTTCGCATGCAGTTGAAGATAAATCATGTATATCACAAGTATTTGAAGCTAATCCATTTGTTTCGCGTGGATTCGAAGATCAGCCTTCTACTTCGCATTGATTTGAAGTTAAATCATGTGTTTCGCATGGATTTGAAGCTAACTCGCTAATTTTGCATGCTGTTGAAGCTAAATCATGTATATCACAAGTATTTGAAGCTAAACCATTTGTTTCGCAAGGATACGAAGAGCAGCCTTCTACTTCGCATTGATAAGAAGCAAAATCATGTGTTTCGCATGGATTTGAAGCTAACTCGTTTGTTTCGCATGCAATTGAAGCTAAATCATGTATATCACAATTATTTGAAGCTAAACCATTTGAATCGCATGGATTTCAAAATAAGCCTTCTACTTCGTATTGATTTTAATCTAAATCATCTGTTTCGGATGGATTTAAAGCTATCTCGTTTTTTTCGCATGCAGTTGAAGATAAATCATGTATATCACAGGTATTTGAAGCTAAACCATTTGTTTCGCATGGATTCGAATATAAGCCTTCTAAATCGCATTGATGTCAAGCTAAATCATATGTTTCGCATAGATTTGAAGCTAACTCGCTAATTTTGCATGCTGTTGAAGCTTATTCATGTATATCACAAGTATTTGAAGCTAAACCATTTGTTTCGCAAGGATTCGAAGATCAGCCTTCTACTTCGCATTGATAAGAAGCTAACTCATGTGTTTCGCATGGATTTGAAGCTAACTCGTTAGTTTTGCATGCTGTTGAAGCTAAATCATGTATATCACAAGTATTTGAAGCTAAACCATTTGTTTCGCAAGGATACGAAGAGCAGCCTTCTACTTCGCATTGATAAGAAGCAAAATCATGTGTCTCGCATGGATTTGAAGCTAACTCGTTCGTTTCGCTTGCATTTGAAGCTAAATCATGCACATCACATGTATTTGAAGCTGAACCACTTGTTTCGCATGGATTTGAAGATAAGCCTTCTACTTCGCATTGATTTGAAGCTAAATCATGTGTTTCGAATGGATTTGAAGCTAACTCGTTTGTTTCGCAAGCAATTGAAGCTAAATCATGTATATCACAATTATTTGAAGCTAAACCATTTGATTCGCATTGATTTCAAAATAAGCCTTCTACTTCGCATTGGTTTTAATCTAAATCATCCGTTTCGGATGGATTTAAAGCTACCTCGTTTGTTTCGCATGCAGTTGAAGATAAATCATGTATATCACAAGTATTTGAAGCTAATCCATTTGTTTCGCGTGGATTGGAAATCAGCCTTCTACTTCGCATTGATTTGAAGTTAAATCATGTGTTTCGCATGGATTTGAAGCTAACTCGCTAGTTTTGCATGCTGTTGAAGCTTATTCATGTACATCACAAGTATTTGAAGCTAAACCATTTGTTTCGCAAGGATTCGAAGATCAGCCTTCTACTTCGCATTGATAAGAAGCTAAATCATGTGTTTCGCTTGGATTTCAAGCTAACTCGTTTGTTTCGCATGCAATTGAAGATAAATCATGTATATCACAGGTATTTGAAGCTAAACCATTTGTTTCGCATGGATTCGAATATAAGCCTTCTAAATCGCATTGATGTCAAGCTAAATCATATGTTTCGCATAGATTTGAAGCTAACTCGCTAATTTTGCATGCTGTTGAAGCTTATTCATGTATATCACAAGTATTTGAAGCTAAACCATTTGTTTCGCAAGGATTCGAAGATCAGCCTTCTACTTCGCATTGATAAGAAGCTAACTCATGTGTTTCGCATGGATTTGAAGATAACTCGTTAGTTTTGCATGCTGTTGAAGCTAAATCATGTATATCACAAGTATTTGAAGCTAAACCATTTGTTTCGCAAGGTTACGAAGATCAGCCTTCTACTTCGCATTGATAAGAAGCAAAATCATGTGTTTCGCATGGATTTGAAGCTAACTCGTTCGTTTCGCTTGCATTTGAAAATAAATCATGCACATCACAAGTATTTGAAGCTGAACCACTTGTTTCGCATGGATTTGAAGATAAGCCTTCTACTTCGCATTGATTTTAATCTAAATCATCTGTTTCGGATGGATTTAAAGCTATCTCGTTTGTTTCGCATGCAGTTGAAGATAAATCATGTATATCACAAGTATTTGAAGCTAATCCATTTGTTTCGCGTGGATTCGAAGATCAGCCTTCTACTTCGCATTGATTTGAAGTTAAATCATATGTTTCGCATGGATTTGAAGCTAATCGTTTGTATCGCATGCAGTTGAAGCTAATTCATGTATATCACAAGTATTTGAAGCTAATCCATTTGATTCGCATGGATTTGATGCTATGCCATCTACTTCGCTTTTATTTGAAACTGAATCATGTGTTTCTCTTGAATTTGAAGCTAACTAGTTTCTTTCGTAATGCAGTTGAAGCTAAATCATGTATATCACAATTATTTGAAGCTAAACCATTTGATTCGCATGGATTTCAAAATAAGCCTTCTACTTCGCATTGATTTTAATCTAAATCATCTGTTTCGCATGGATTTAAAGCTATCTCGTTTGTTTCGCATGCAGTTGAAGATAAATCATGTATATCACAGGTATTTGAAGCTAAACCAGTTGTTTCGCATGGATTCGAAGATAAGCCTTCTAAATCGCATTGATTTCAAGCCAAATCATGTGTTTCGCATGGATTTGAAGCTAACTCGCTAATTTTGCATGCTGTTGAAGCTAAATCATGTATATCACAAGTATTTGAAGCTAAACCATTTGTTTCGCAAGGATACGAAGAGCAGCCTTCTACTTCGCATTGATAAGAAGCAAAATCATGTGTTTCGCATGGATTTGAAGCTAACTCGTTCGTTTCGCTTTCATTTGAAGCTAAATCATGCACATCACATGTATTTGAAGCTGAACCACTTGTTTCGCATGGATTTGAAGATAAGCCTTGTACTTCGCATTGATTTGAAGCTAAATCATGTGTTTCGTTTGGATTTCAAGCTAACTCGTTTGTTTCGCATGCAATTGATGCTAAATCATGTATATCACAATTATTTGAAGCTAAACCATTTGATTCGCATGGATTTCAAAATAAGCCTTCTACTTCGTATTGATTTTAATCTAAATCATCTGTTTCGGATGGATTTAAAGCTATCTCGTTTTTTTCGCATGCAGTTGAAGATAAATCATGTATATCACAGGTATTTGAAGCTAAACCATTTGTTTCGCATGGATTCGAATATAAGCCTTCTAAATCGCATTGATGTCAAGCTAAATCATATGTTTCGCATAGATTTGAAGCTAACTCGCTAATTTTGCATGCTGTTGAAGCTTATTCATGTATATCACAAGTATTTGAAGCTAAACCATTTGTTTCGCAAGGATTCGAAGATCAGCCTTCTACTTCGCATTGATAAGAAGCTAACTCATGTGTTTCGCATGGATTTGAAGCTAACTCGTTAGTTTTGCATGCTGTTGAAGCTAAATCATGTATATCACAAGTATTTGAAGCTAAACCATTTGTTTCGCAAGGATACGAAGAGCAGCCTTCTACTTCGCATTGATAAGAAGCAAAATCATGTGTTTCGCATGGATTTGAAGCTAACTCGTTCGTTTCGCTTGCATTTGAAGCTAAATCATGCACATCACATGTATTTGAAGCTGAACCACTTGTTTCGGATGGATTTGAAGATAAGCCTTCTACTTCGCATTGATTTGAAGCTAAATCATGTGTTTCGAATGGATTTGAAGCTAACTCGTTTGTTTCGCAAGCAATTGAAGCTAAATCATGTATATCACAATTATTTGAAGCTAAACCATTTGATTCGCATGGATTTCAAAATAAGCCTTCTACTTCGCATTGATTTTAATCTAAATCATCCGTTTCGGATGGATTTAAAGCTACCTCGTTTGTTTCGCATGCAGTTGAAGATAAATCATGTATATCACAAGTATTTGAAGCTAATCCATTTGTTTCGCGTGGATTCGAAGATCAGCCTTCTACTTCGCATTGATTTGAAGTTAAATCATGTGTTTCGCATGGTTTTGAAGCTAACTCGCTAGTTTTGCATGCTGTTGAAGCTTATTCATGTACATCACAAGTATTTGAAGCTAAACCATTTGTTTCGCAAGGATTCGAAGATCAGCCTTCTACTTCGCATTGATAAGAAGCTAAATCATGTGTTTCGCTTGGATTTCAAGCTAACTCGTTTGTTTCGCATGCAATTGAAGATAAATCATGTATATCACAGGTATTTGAAGCTAAACCATTTGTTTCGCATGGATTTCAAAATAAGCCTTCTACTTCGCATTGATTTTAATCTAAATCATCTGTTTCGGATGGATTTAAAGCTATCTCGTTTGTTTCGCATGCAGTTGAAGATAAATCATGTATATCACAAGTATTTGAAGCTAATCCATTTGTTTCGCGTGGATTCGAAGATCAGCCTTCTACTTCGCATTGATTTGAAGTTAAATCATATGTTTCGCATGGATTTGAAGCTAATCGTTTGTATCGCATGCAGTTGAAGCTAATTCATGTATATCACAAGTATTTGAAGCTAAACCATTTGATTCGCATGGATTTGATGCTATGCCATCTACTTCGCTTTTATTTGAAACTGAATCATGTGTTTCTCTTGAATTTGAAGCTAACACGTTCGTTTCACATGCAGTTGAAGCTAAATCATGTATGTCACAAGTATTTGAAGCTGAACCATTTGTTTCGCACGAATATCAGGCTAAACCATGTGTTTGGAATGAATTTGAAGCTAAATCATGTGTTTCGCATAGATTTGAAGCTAACTCATTTGTTACGCATGCAGTTGAAGCTGAATCATGTATATCCCAAGTATTTGAAGCTAAACCATTTGATTCGCATGGATTTGATGCTATGCCATCTACTTCGCTTTTATTTGAAACTGAATCATGTGTTTCTCTTGAATTTGAAGCTAACACGTTCGTTTCACATGCAGTTGAAGCTAAATCATGTATGTCACAAGTATTTGAAGCTGAACCATTTGTTTCGCACGAATATCAGGCTAAACCATGTGTTTGGATTGAATTTGAAGCCAAATCATGCGTTTCGCATAGATTTGAAGCTAACTCATTTGTTACGCATGCAGTTGAAGCTGAATCATGTATATCCCAAGTATTTGAAGCTCAACCATTTGATTCGCATCGATTTGAAGATAAGCCTTCTACTTCGCATTGATTTTAATCTAAATCATGTGTTTCGCATGCATTTGAAGCTAATCGTTTGTATCGCATGGAGTTGAAGCTAAATCATGTATATCACAAGTATTTGCAGCTAAACCATTTGATTCGCATGGATTTGATGCAATGCCATCAACTTCGCTTTTTTTTGAAACTGAATCATGTGTTTCTCTTGAATTTAAAGCTAACTAGTTTGTTTCGTAATGCAGTTGAAGCTAAATCATGTATATCACAATTATTTGAAGCTAAACCATTTGATTCGCATGGATTTCAAAATAAACCTTCTACTTCGCATTGATTTTAATCTAAATCATCTGTTTCGCATGGATTTAAAGCTATCTCGTTTGTTTCGCATGCAGTTGAAGATAAATCATGTATATCACAGGTATTTGAAGCTAAACCAGTTGTTTCGCATGGATTCGAAGATAAGCCTTCTAATTCGCATTGATTTCAAGCTAAATCATGTGTTTCGCATGGATTTGAAGCTAACTCGCTAGTTTTGCATGCTGTTGAAGCTTATTCATGTACATCACAAGTATTTGAAGCTAAACCATTTGTTTCGCAAGGATTCGAAGATCAGCCTTCTACTTCGCATTGATAAGAAGCTAAATCATGTGTTTCGCTTGGATTTCAAGCTAACTCGTTTGTTTCGCATGCAATTGAAGCTAAATCATGTATATCACAATTATTTGAAGCAAAACCATTTGATTCGCATGGATTTCAAAATACGCCTCCTGCTTCGCATTGATTTTATTCTAAATCATCTGTTTCGGATGGATTTAAAGCTATCTCGTTTTTTTCGCATGCAGTTGAAGATAAATCATGTATATCACAGGTATTTGAAGCTAAACCAGTTGTTTCGCATGGATTCGAAGATAAGCCTTCTAAATCGCATTGATTTCAAGCTAAATCATGTGTTTCGCATAGATTTGAAGCTAACTCGCTAGTTTTGCATGCTGTTGAAGCTTATTCATGTACATCACAAGTATTTGAAGCTAAGCCATTTGTTTCGCAAGGATTCGAAGATCAGCCTTCTACTTCGCATTGATAAGAAGCTAAATCATGTGTTTCGCTTGGATTTCAAGCTAACTCGTTTGTTTCGCATGCAACTGAAGCTAAATCATGTATATCACAATTATTTGAAGCTAAACCATTTGTTTCGCATGGATTTCAAAATAAGCCTTCTACTTCGCATTGATTTTAATCTAAATCATCTGTTTCGGATGGATTTAAAGCTATCTCGTTTGTTTCGCATGCAGTTGAAGATAAATCATGTATATCACAAGTATTTGAAGCTAATCCATTTGTTTCGCGTGGATTCGAAGATCAGCCTTCTACTTCGCATTGATTTGAAGTTAAATCATATGTTTCGCATGGATTTGAAGCTAATCGTTTGTATCGCATGCAGTTGAAGCTAATTCATGTATATCACAAGTATTTGAAGCTAAACCATTTGATTCGCATGGATTTGATGCTATGCCATCTACTTCGCTTTTATTTGAAACTGAATCATGTGTTTCTCTTGAATTTGAAGCTAACACGTTCGTTTCACATGCAGTTGAAGCTAAATCATGTATGTCACAAGTATTTGAAGCTGAACCATTTGTTTCGCACGAATATCAGGCTAAACCATGTGTTTGGAATGAATTTGAAGCTAAATCATGTGTTTCGCATAGATTTGAAGCTAACTCATTTGTTACGCATGCAGTTGAAGCTGAATCATGTATATCCCAAGTATTTGAAGCTCAACCATTTGATTCGCATGGATTTGAAGATAAGCCTTCTAATTCGAATTGATTTTAATCTAAATCATGTGTTTCGCATGCATTTGAAGCTAATCGTTTGTATCGCATGGAGTTGAAGCTAAATCATGTCTATCACAAGTATGTGAAGCTAAACCATTTGATTCGCATGGATTTGATGCTATGCCATCTACATCGTTTTTTTTTTGAAACTGAATCATGTGTTTCTCTTGAATTTGATGCTAACACTTTCGTTTCACATGCAGTTGAAGCTAAATCATGTATGTCACAAGTATTTGAAGCTGAACCATTTATTTCGCACGAATATCAGGCTAAACAATGTGTTTGGAATGAATTTGAAGCTAAATCATGTGTTTCGCATAGATTTGAAGCTAACTCGTTTGTTACGCATGCAGTTGAAGCTGAATCATGTATATCCCAAGTATTTGAAGCTCAACCATTTGATTCGCATGGATTTCAAAATAAGCCTTCTATTTCGCATTGATTTGAAGCGAAAACATGTGTTTCGCTTGGATTTCAAGCTAACTCGTTTGTTTCGCATGCAATTGAAGCTAAATAATGTATCAAACAAGTATTTGAAGCTAAACCATTTGTTTCGCATGGATTCGAAGATCAGCCATCTACCTCGTATTGATTTAAAGCTAAATCATGTGTTTCGCATGGATTTGAAGCTAACTCGTTTGTATCGCATGCAGTTGAAGCTAAATCATGTATATCACAATTATTTGAAGCTAAACCATTTGATTCGCATGGATTTGATACTATGCCATCTACTTCGCTTTTATTTGAAACTGAATCATGTGTTTCTCTTGAATTTGAAGCTAACACGTTCGTTTCACATGCAGTTGAAGCTAAATCATGTATGTCACAAGTATTTGAAGCTGAACCATTTGTTTCGCACGAATATCAGGCTAAACCATGTGTTTGGAATGAATTTGAAGCTAAATCATGTGTTTCGCATAGATTTGAAGCTAACTCATTTGTTACGCATGCAGTTGAAGCTGAATCATGTATATCCCAAGTATTTGAAGCTCAACCATTTGATTCGCATGGATTTGAAGATAAGCCTTCTACTTCGCATTGATTTTAATCTAAATCATGTGTTTCGCATGCATTTAAAGCTAATCGTTTGTATCGCATGGAGTTGAAGCTAAATCATGTATATCACAAGTATTTGCAGCTAAACAATTTGATTCGCATGGATTTGATGCAATGCCATCTACTTCGCTTTTATTTGAAACTGAATCATGTGTTTCTCTTGAATTTGAAGCTAACTAGTTTGTTTCGTAATGCAGTTGAAGCTAAATCATGTATATCACAATTATTTGAAGCTAAACCATTTGATTCGCATGGATTTCAAAATAAGCCTTCTACTTCGCATTGATTTTAATCTAAATCATCTGTTTCGGATGGATTTAAAGCTATCTCATTTTTTTCGCATGCAGTTGAAGATAAATCATGTATATCACAGGTATTTGAAGCTAAACCATTTGTTTCGCATGGATTCGAATATAAGCCTTCTAAATCGCATTGATGTCAAGCTAAATCATATGTTTCGCATAGATTTGAAGCTAACTCGCTAATTTTGCATGCTGTTGAAGCTTATTCATGTATATCACAAGTATTTGAAGCTAAACCAATTGTTTCGCAAGGATTCGAAGATCAGCCTTCTACTTCGCATTGATAAGAAACAAAATCATATGTTTCGCATGGATTTGAAGCTAACTCGTTTGTTTCGCATGCAGTTGAAGATAAATCATGTATATCACAGGTATTTGAAGCTAAACCAGTTGTTTCGCATGGATTTCAAAATACGCCTTCTGCTTCGCATTGATTTTAATCTAAATCATCTGTTTCGGATGGATTTAAAGCTATCTCGTTTTTTTCGCATGCAGTTGAAGATAAATCATGTATATCACAGGTATTTGAAGCTAAACCAGTTGTTTCGCATGGATTCGAAGATAAGCCTTCTAAATCGCATTGATGTCAAGCTAAATCATATGTTTCGCATAGATTTGAAGCTAACTCGCTAATTTTGCATGCTGTTGAAGCTTATTCATGTATATCACAAGTATTTGAAGCTAAGCCATTTGTTTCGCAAGGATTCGAAGATCAGCCTTCTACTTCGCATTGATAAGAAGCTAAATCATGTGTTTCGCTTGGATTTCAAGCTAACTCGTTTGTTTCGCATGCAACTGAAGCTAAATCATGTATATCACAATTATTTGAAGCTAAACCATTTGTTTCGCATGGATTTCAAAATAAGCCTTCTACTTCGCATTGATTTTAATCTAAATCATCTGTTTCGGATGGATTTAAAGCTATCTCGTTTGTTTCGCATGCAGTTGAAGATAAATCATGTATATCACAAGTATTTGAAGCTAATCCATTTGTTTCGCGTGGATTCGAAGATCAGCCTTCTACTTCGCATTGATTTGAAGTTAAATCATATGTTTCGCATGGATTTGAAGCTAATCGTTTGTATCGCATGCAGTTGAAGCTAATTCATGTATATCACAAGTATTTGAAGCTAAACCATTTGATTCGCATGGATTTGATGCTATGCCATCTACTTCGCTTTTATTTGAAACTGAATCATGTGTTTCTCTTGAATTTGAAGCTAACACGTTCGTTTCACATGCAGTTGAAGCTAAATCATGTATGTCACAAGTATTTGAAGCTGAACCATTTGTTTCGCACGAATATCAGGCTAAACCATGTGTTTGGAATGAATTTGAAGCTAAATCATGTGTTTCGCATAGATTTGAAGCTAACTCGCTAGTTTTGCATGCTGTTGAAGCTTATTCATGTACATCACAAGTATTTGAAGCTAAACCATTTGTTTCGCAAGGATTCGAAGATCAGCCTTCTACTTCGCATTGATAAGAAGCTAAATCATGTGTTTCGCTTGGATTTCAAGCTATCTCGTTTGTTTCGCATGCAGTTGAAGATAAATCATGTATATCACAAGTATTTGAAGCTAATCCATTTGTTTCGCGTGGATTCGAAGATCAGCCTTCTACTTCGCATTGATTTGAAGTTAAATCATGTGTTTCGCATGGATTTGAAGCTAACTCGCTAATTTTGCATGCTGTTGAAGCTAAATCATGTATATCACAAGTATTTGAAGCTAAACCATTTGTTTCGCAAGGATACGAAGAGCAGCCTTCTACTTCGCATTGATAAGAAGCAAAATCATGTGTTTCGCATGGATTTGAAGCTAACTCGTTTGTTTCGCATGCAATTGAAGCTAAATCATGTATATCACAATTATTTGAAGCTAAACCATTTGAATCGCATGGATTTCAAAATAAGCCTTCTACTTCGTATTGATTTTAATCTAAATCATCTGTTTCGGATGGATTTAAAGCTATCTCGTTTTTTTCGCATGCAGTTGAAGATAAATCATGTATATCACAGGTATTTGAAGCTAAACCATTTGTTTCGCATGGATTCGAATATAAGCCTTCTAAATCGCATTGATGTCAAGCTAAATCATATGTTTCGCATAGATTTGAAGCTAACTCGCTAATTTTGCATGCTGTTGAAGCTTATTCATGTATATCACAAGTATTTGAAGCTAAACCATTTGTTTCGCAAGGATTCGAAGATCAGCCTTCTACTTCGCATTGATAAGAAGCTAACTCATGTGTTTCGCATGGATTTGAAGCTAACTCGTTAGTTTTGCATGCTGTTGAAGCTAAATCATGTATATCACAAGTATTTGAAGCTAAACCATTTGTTTCGCAAGGATACGAAGAGCAGCCTTCTACTTCGCATTGATAAGAAGCAAAATCATGTGTCTCGCATGGATTTGAAGCTAACTCGTTCGTTTCGCTTGCATTTGAAGCTAAATCATGCACATCACATGTATTTGAAGCTGAACCACTTGTTTCGCATGGATTTGAAGATAAGCCTTCTACTTCGCATTGATTTGAAGCTAAATCATGTGTTTCGAATGGATTTGAAGCTAACTCGTTTGTTTCGCAAGCAATTGAAGCTAAATCATGTATATCACAATTATTTGAAGCTAAACCATTTGATTCGCATTGATTTCAAAATAAGCCTTCTACTTCGCATTGGTTTTAATCTAAATCATCCGTTTCGGATGGATTTAAAGCTACCTCGTTTGTTTCGCATGCAGTTGAAGATAAATCATGTATATCACAAGTATTTGAAGCTAATCCATTTGTTTCGCGTGGATTGGAAATCAGCCTTCTACTTCGCATTGATTTGAAGTTAAATCATGTGTTTCGCATGGATTTGAAGCTAACTCGCTAGTTTTGCATGCTGTTGAAGCTTATTCATGTACATCACAAGTATTTGAAGCTAAACCATTTGTTTCGCAAGGATTCGAAGATCAGCCTTCTACTTCGCATTGATAAGAAGCTAAATCATGTGTTTCGCTTGGATTTCAAGCTAACTCGTTTGTTTCGCATGCAATTGAAGATAAATCATGTATATCACAGGTATTTGAAGCTAAACCATTTGTTTCGCATGGATTCGAATATAAGCCTTCTAAATCGCATTGATGTCAAGCTAAATCATATGTTTCGCATAGATTTGAAGCTAACTCGCTAATTTTGCATGCTGTTGAAGCTTATTCATGTATATCACAAGTATTTGAAGCTAAACCATTTGTTTCGCAAGGATTCGAAGATCAGCCTTCTACTTCGCATTGATAAGAAGCTAACTCATGTGTTTCGCATGGATTTGAAGATAACTCGTTAGTTTTGCATGCTGTTGAAGCTAAATCATGTATATCACAAGTATTTGAAGCTAAACCATTTGTTTCGCAAGGTTACGAAGATCAGCCTTCTACTTCGCATTGATAAGAAGCAAAATCATGTGTTTCGCATGGATTTGAAGCTAACTCGTTCGTTTCGCTTGCATTTGAAAATAAATCATGCACATCACAAGTATTTGAAGCTGAACCACTTGTTTCGCATGGATTTGAAGATAAGCCTTCTACTTCGCATTGATTTTAATCTAAATCATCTGTTTCGGATGGATTTAAAGCTATCTCGTTTGTTTCGCATGCAGTTGAAGATAAATCATGTATATCACAAGTATTTGAAGCTAATCCATTTGTTTCGCGTGGATTCGAAGATCAGCCTTCTACTTCGCATTGATTTGAAGTTAAATCATATGTTTCGCATGGATTTGAAGCTAATCGTTTGTATCGCATGCAGTTGAAGCTAAATCATGTATATCACAAGTATTTGAAGCTAATCCATTTGATTCGCATGGATTTGATGCTATGCCATCTACTTCGCTTTTATTTGAAACTGAATCATGTGTTTCTCTTGAATTTGAAGCTAACTAGTTTCTTTCGTAATGCAGTTGAAGCTAAATCATGTATATCACAATTATTTGAAGCTAAACCATTTGATTCGCATGGATTTCAAAATAAGCCTTCTACTTCGCATTGATTTTAATCTAAATCATCTGTTTCGCATGGATTTAAAGCTATCTCGTTTGTTTCGCATGCAGTTGAAGATAAATCATGTATATCACAGGTATTTGAAGCTAAACCAAGTTGTTTCGCATGGATTCGAAGA